>NW_024718273.1:2963991-3089376 GCF_018991925.1 Homarus americanus | reverse complement strand
GAATTTTACTACAACATAGTTATTTGCGTCAAAAGTGGAGTTTGGGGTCGGGCTGGGTTCTATTGGAATTAATCCTATGTTCTGTTATTCACTTAATTTTAATATATATATATATATATATATATATATATATATATATATATATATATATATATATATATATATATATATATATATATATATATATATATATATATATATATATATATATATATATATATATATATATATATATATATATATGTGTGTGTGTGTGTGTGTGTATTCTTGATTATATTCTTATTTAGTATTCTTCTATTAGTTATGTTTATTTTTATATTAAACTTTCATGGTGTATTTATTTAATTATTTCAATGCTGTGTCTTTAGTTCCACAATGTACATAAATGTCTTATATTTCTTTGCTTATACTTCCGAGTCTTTCATTTCTTTTCATACACTGTACATCTCTTTTCTGAATTTATATGTCCTTACCTTGCTGAAGTATACTCTGGTTTACTTATATTCTCATACATGGGTTAGTCTGGGGAACCATGTTATTCTTAGTACAACACTTATTATACTTACAAGGGTAGCTGCCACCACCCAGACTTTTGGTAGAATAACATAACTCATGGACAACTTTTGGGTAGGGTGGTAGGTGTGCATAGGCACGTGAGTAAGTATTATTTTCTGGGAACCAATGTTTAGAAGGAATAGAGTGGTGATACTCGTAGATTACTAATTCAATATTTATTAACACAATGGGTGAAAAAGATGTTATTTAAATTCACTCCGACAAGACTGGACCCTCAGGTCTTACTGTATCATTGATAAAATAGATCCACAATTACTTATTAATTCATTAAACACTTCAAGTACTTATTATATCATTTAACTCCAAGTACTTATTACTTCATTAGACAATTGTTGTATTATTCCTCTGACAAATAAGATTCAGTAATTATGATACACGGTCAGATAACACTGGACCCTCAGGTCTTACTTTTATAAGTAACAAATTACATCTTCAATTCTTGGTTACAACATTTAACAATCATTATATTATTCCATTGTCCCTACAGATGATTACGTATATGACACTTGACAATATCCCAAATCAACTTATAACATCACGTTCTATCGGCATGAACAACATGGTACTTTTCCTTCAGTTCATGTACTCAACTCACATGACATATTTCCTGGTACTCCTAATAGTTATGGGTTCACTATTTAACCAGGGATTTCCATATTTCTGTTAGTAAACCCTCAATCAAGATACAATAATACTTAGGCCCATGTAACTGTGAGGAGTGCCCCAGGGTATAATGGTGGCTCCATAAAGCACGTTGCCTCGGTCACAATTATAAGATTGTGGTTTCAATCCTGGTGGGGTGAGGTGTTGATTATATGTAGAAGTCCGCGGCTTTATTGGGCTAATGAAATATATATGGATCCTCGTGTTTCAAAGCCGGATTTGGTAAACGTTGCTCTGATCACCTAAGCGGCACGGGTGGTCCCCATTAGAGGTTCACGCACCAAGGTTCGTTGAACAGGCTTTGTGTGATATATAACAGAGTCTAGGATCTTGGTGTCTCCTGGCCCAGAGGTAGCGTTCTGGTCACAATTATAAGATCGTGGGTTCAATCCTGGTGGGGTGAGGTGTTGATTATATGTAGAAGTCCCTGAATTACACGAAAGCGCTTTGGGAACTTCGTGTTTTCTTCTTTCCTGTGGTTATCAGCATATACCTGTATCACGCACAACTACAGTGAGGGCGCAATGGCATTCAATGAGTGACTTAAAAGCAGGATATAGTCAAAACGATCAAGCGACTTCAAAGAAGATGCGCTGGGTCGCCATGATGCTGACCAGAGATCGATAAGAAATTGTCCCAAACACAATAATTGAGAGACAAAAAAAATAAAAGTCATACTATTTCCTCACTGTGCTAAGTATAAATACCACCATATATAAAACCGTGGAACATAGTATTTCAGCTATTACAACACAAATTCGCGGAGCCTTTTTTGTGTGTATTTACATGAATCGCCAGGCAAGATGACGGTGGGTGCAGATGATGTGATGGAGGGTTTGAGAATTGCAATTAAATGCCAGATAGCGGACGTGTCCTAATATTACTTAATAAATTATTAGATGTTTTAATTGCCTGTATATTGGCCTGGCGAGTTATAGCTAGGCATTAACATATACCTAGGTTAAAGCTATGCGATTCTGGGGTTGAACAAAATAGACTTTTCCTGCACACAAAATTTCTTAAAGGAAAATTTTGGAGGTCAAAGGCTGAAACATTCCAAATTTCTATGGTATATGGTCCAACACAACATACTAAAAACTGAGGAAGCTGTGATAAATGAATATCACCCACAAGAATAAATAGGGTACGGCCCTATTAAAATAAGTAAAAAATATATCACAAAATTGCATTTAATAACCCAAGAGACCTAATAAACTGGACATTAACTTCAATTTAAGAACAAGACTCCTGAAATGCTATGTATGGTCACAACTGCTGTTTTGGGTCAAAATGTGGTTACGATAAATAATTTCACTGACAGGAAAACAAAAGATTAGCAGAAACCTAGATAAATTCTTAAATTTATAGAAAAATAAAACGAGATACTCTGGTCATATAATTAGGGGTGAGGGATAATGGCAGAAATATTAATGGGCAAAGATGAGGGTAGGAGGGCCAGGAAAGCAGAGACTGGAATGAATGAAGTAAATTAAAAACTGTTTCCCCAGAAAGATATAAAATCTTGGGAGGATTTGTAAACAGCCTAAACATTAAGAATGGAGGAGTGGTCGCCAATCCTCAAATATGATTATGGTACAGTGATTTATTGCAAAATAGACTCATTCTTCCCTACACTTACATATATTTTACATATATTATAAAATAATACTGTGGTAAAACTATTACAGTACTTGAGTCTTAACATTTATTTACATATATACATATAAACAAGATCGCTTCTAAGTTAAATCTTCTAGAACTATATTTTGTAAGTTATATTTACAGATTTGCTTTCTTTAAAGAACATTTTACAGAATATTAGTAAAAGTTTTTCAATTATGTCTCAGCATGTCAGTAGCATAACTTCCTGGCAGATGGCATCACAATTACAATGACCAACAACTATCATCACTTATACAGAGAGTTCTTCTCTCATTAGTGTATTAACTCATACGCTAAAGACCTTCATTATTGAAGCTCAGTAATGTTTTAACAATAAAATATCATCACATGGACTGTGACCCCAAAATTTACATCAGTATGAAAGGTACACTAAGACCACAAAACAATGATCAGTAGGTGAACAATGACCAGAAGGAAAGATAATTGCCAATATTTCTCATATATACTGTAATGGATGAATGGGGGCCTTTGGCAGAGGTTTCTTATTTTCTTAACTGAACTGATGTCAAGTTTTTGAAGATGAGGCACCACTGTTTGTTTACATCATGATAAAACTAGCAGAATGATCAGGTCATGTCTGAAGGAGAGGAGTCAGATTACACCTCTAGCAGATGGTTACCATAATTTTGACAAAAGATATCCAGATTTAAGTGTAAATGAGCCACATTAAGACAAAGAAATATGACGAGAACCATGGGCTACATTTGGAGGAGAAAGATCCAGTTTAAACTTGAAGAAGCAGAGCCACCCCGCGAGGATCCACTTAGCTGGTTTCTTAGTCTTGAGGTTGAAGGTCCAGACATAAGTGGCCACGCTGGCGGTCTTGTAGAGCGGACACTTGTACAGATTCCTGTTCGCCTTGTCCTGCGTGATGGCCTGCCAAGGAGGAGAAATATAACAACTGATTATAAAGCCTCGTCTCATAGGCTATATACGCCATAAGTGTTTAATTATCCTCTCTGAACCAAGATTTATATTATGTATTTGGTGTTGTTTCAGGGTGCTGTATCAGTGCTTGGTGTATTATCCTGTTGTAAAAGTTTTAATGTGTTGATCATTACCTTGTGTTACATCCCACTGTGTTACTACCCAGGATGTATCAATATTGTATTACAGTATACTTGTTTTTGTTAGGCATTAAATATCGATTTATTGCATAAACTGAATATACAAAAAAACATTATATTATATAGTTAGAAAACTGAATCACGTTGCAGATTTGACATATGGTTGTAATGTGTAGCCAGAATCAGTTGGTGATGGCCTGCCTAGTGAACTGAGCTGGTTCCACCTCTTGCTTCAAGTTATTTAAATAGTGTTAGATTTATTATTATCTAGAGCAGTTTATATTGAATCAAGTTTACATTATTACTTTAACGGGTGGTAATATCGACAATATTTACCTAGATTTGCCAAGGCTTCGACAGTGTACCCCACGAAAGGCTGAAAATCAAACTGGAAGGGTATGGAATTCGGGAATGTCCAGCGTGGATAGAAGATTTCTACATGACCACAAGCAGTGTGTGGTGATTAATGGCACGAAATTGTCATCTGTACCTGTAACAAGTGGGGTACCACAGGGCAGTGTATTGGGCCCGCTGTTGTTTTGTTTCTTTCATAAATGACATGCCTGACGTTGTACACTCCTCCATACAAATGTTTGCCGATGACGCCAAGTTATTTCGGGAAATTAAGAACCGGACTGTAGAGCTGCAGAAGGACCTCTGTGGGCTCCAGGAATGGTCAAGAAATGGCTGCTGAGATTCAATGTCACGAAGTGTAAGAGGATGCACCTGGGGCGTACCAACGGTAAAGAGACGATCATATGTCCCAACGGGATGAAGAAACTGCACTAGTTGAGACTGTGTGTGAGAAGGACCTAGGTGTGTATGTGTGTGTGGAGAAGAAGGTAAATCAGGCAAATAAATTATTGGGTCTTATAAGAAGGTCGTTCAGATATCTAGACGGTCCGTCCTTCGTAACGATCTTCAGAGGAAGTGCTTCCCCATCTGGAGTACTGTCACCCCATCTGGTCCCCGAGATATGCTAGGGACTGTCAGTTGGTTGAAAATGTTCAAAGGAGGGCCACCAGACTGGTGCCTGCACTTCGGCACCTCAGCTACCCTGAGAGGTTGAGCGCCTGAACTTGCCTAGCTTATACTACAGACGGGCAAGGGGGGACCTAGATGACGTGTGTAAGCATCTCAGGGGCACTACTCAGTTGAGTGTCCTACTTGGAGCTGGCGACGCTCGCCAGCAAGGGGTCACAGCTCAAGATTGAAGAAGCCGCAAGTCCAGAAAACCGCGAGGGCAAACTTTTTCGGAGTGAGGGTTGTAAACTCTGGAACAATCTACCAGAGAGTGTTGTGACGGCACCGAGTGTGAGCTCTTTCAAGACAAGACTTGACCAACACTGGAGCAGGTTCAGGTACATTCAGGAGCCGGTGCATGCCCAGTATTTGCCAACAGTGCGTGACAGACGTGACCGATCGCCCGAGCGGCTAGCGAGCCGATCTTTGGTGAAGAATATAAATGAAAAGAGACGTGACCGATAGCCCAAGCGGCTAACAAGCCGATCAGTGGCGAAGAGGATAAAAGAAAAAAAAAGATAACAATTATATAATTATTGATACTACAGTAACAGTACACAGACACTCACTCGTCTTTCTCTTAATATTTATAATCTGTTATTCTCTCATTTATCTATTTCTCTGTTTAACTATTACAGTACTTATTTATCTGTTTAATAATGTACAATACGCCCTCCTCCAATGCGTATTTGTACAACGTGAATTCACTTATACCTCAAAAATAAATTTGACTAATGTATTTATTGAACACGGAAAATTCAAATTTACGCAGTTCGTTATCAAGTTACGCATAGCTCCTCTCACATCTCCCGAGCAGTCTCCTTCAGTCTCGTTACTCTCGTAAGCTGTAGTCAGGTAAAGAGCTGCGCTGTCCATATTGATATACTTTTTACTTTTAGTGGTTTTTGGGGAAACAAACCCTAAACAGTATGGATCCTAAATGTACACTATCTCCAAGTGATGGTAGAGTAAAGTGGTAACATTAGAAAGATAAATTTAAAATCTTCAATAAGTTACAAAGTGGCTTCGGTGCAGCAGCAGTAGCCCGCCTGCCTTATTATGTTGTTAACTTGTAATGAAACTATAAAAGTTGTGGAAAATAATTATGATACTCAAATGTGGCTTAGAAATAAAGACAATATAATACAATACAGGAAAAATTGAAAAGCAAGGGATATATGTGTGTGAAAGTAACATGTGTGGAGGCGGTTCTAGTAAGGCCATAGCTAATAACGTGGCTGACTCATCAACCTCGTATAATATTACTTGTAATAAACTATAAAAGTTGTGGAAATATCAAAATAAGACAAATTAAAAGCATCGGTGAGTATATGTGGAAATGAATGTATTGAGACGGAAACTGAGTACTTTGAAAGAACTGAGTATTTTGGTACTGATTACTCTTCAGAACCGAGTAAACTGAGCACTAATTGATTACTTTTGTATCCGCTTTTGTGCAATAAATTGCTTGTTTTGCATGTTGTGTGCATCAGAATACATTTTGATTAATACAGTCTCATGTTTTAAAACATTTTTAAAATCGATGTGAATTCCATTAGTTGAAGCTCTGAAGTAGGCTGCTGAATATAATATAATTTTAAAACCATGAAGTAGATGGTATAGTTGAAGTTCACAGTTACAGGTGATAGATAGCTTTTGTGACCTTTAATTCTTTGGTTTAGAGCTCACAAGATTTATTTGGTACAACAATGATGAAATATATTCTTTGAGTAATAAATGACCTATAATTATTTATGTGGAAACAATACATCCTGCTTAGACCATTTGTTCATGATATTAGAATAAAGCTACAAAAGCAACAACACGATGACAAGTCCAAACTGGCCAACGAAGTACGTTCAGCAACCTGTAGTGGTCCTGTACACATGTTCGAATTGAAGAATACCATATCATTGGACAATCAAGAATCTCTTCAATCTACAATTTTTATAATTGCATTAGTGATGGATATCTTGCATAAACAAAGTGAAAAGTAATTACATTCAAGAACCAAATGGAGCAAGTACCACTGGCAAATGCCCATCCTAGTGACGTCTCGGTATACACACAGGCAGCGTGGTGGCCACGTTTATGAGTCAGCTGATGAGAATTTACGTGGTGAGTTCCCCAATTCATTAATTTCATTAGATATTAAGTTCTCAGACGCGGATTCCCACGCCGTTTTGAAACTCGCTCGCGTTGGGGAGGCTTACTGTATCTATTTCCTGTACATTGTTATAGTATCAGAATTTACTGATCCATCACATTCAAGTGACAGGTAACATCTTTTCTGTGTAATGAAATTATCAAAGCAAAAGTTTATCACTAAACCTGCTCCACACAGAAAAAACATTTTATCTAATTTCAAATTGAAGTGCATCTGAAAATTAATGAAGGAAAGTCATTTGTTTCAACAACTGGAAACACTAAACAGTTGCCATCCTCCCTCCTCTCACTTTGATGAAGATGACAGGAATCTGAGGATGGAGTTCTTTCAGGCAGGAGTCTATGAGAATTGAGTTGTCGAGGTCCCGGACTCCTCGAGGAAGAGTCCATGGACGTAACTCCTCCGCGGCGTGACCTGTGGATAATGCAGTGCTTATGTGGCTGACGTCTATCTTAACTATTATTGCTAAATGTATAGTATTACAGCAATCGTTACCAGGGATTAGTTATAATTGTGTGATTTGTCACATGATGACAATATAATGGATGTTTAGTTATACTGTATTAAATATTGTGTGTCAAAATGCAGATACTTATTTCTATCATCATTTGTTTATGACGTATTAGTGTCCTTCAATGAAATGACGCTACATGCTACTGAGCCTGTCGATGCGACAGGATGCGGATATCGTGCATACCTTTCTCCATCAGCAAACCTATAACCATTTACCACCAACAGCTAAATAAAATCAATATTACAAGTCCACAGTTAACTAATGGTTTTACAACTGCAAGCCTGATGCTATTAACCGTGTAATATGGTACATGCACATGTAAAAGGTTGACCTTGTCACGTCAAGTCATTTAAAAATACTTTTAGAAGATGTAAATGACGATACCCCCCCTCCCAAAAAAAAAAACTAAATTCAACACAATTGTACGGTAGATTCTCATGAAATCCTCCCTTTTCTTGGTTACATCCTGCAGACACATCTGGTCAGGAAGCTCACACTGCGGGCGGTGTTTGCAGTTGCTGTCAAAGGCTCTGAGGATTAAGCCCGCAAGCCACACTGATGGAGGAACCTGCAGCATAAAGCCACCTCCTGGCTGCATGAGTTTTAAGGAATTACTGAATTATCGTAAAATTTTATGATTTCAGTCACTGGGAGACAAGGTGACATTTCAAGCCTTGAGAATTTGTTAAAAGCGTGTGACTGTCCAGAATAGCTCTGTTATAAGGCCAGTGATCCAACCTACATAAAATCTTAGAAAAACATACATATAGTTTCCTTCAGAAGGCAGTATACAACCTCAAGAGTGAAGACCGTGCTTTGTACACAAAATCCATGAAGTAGGGTTAAGGTCATTCTAGGGATTCAACAATAAGCATCACTTCAAGAGTTTAGTACTAGGTCACAGATACATTGTAACATCTTATTTAAAAAAACACATTCATTCATAAGGTTTCAAACTCATTATTAACAATGATCCAATGTAGCTCTTAAATTATCAACTAAGTGGACAAATTGGACAGATGGTGCAATAGATAAAACTGTAAAGTGTCTCCAACTTCATTAGATCAGGTTCCATAGGCATGAAGGCCAGTGTTGGACAGATGTGGATATAGCACATTTAGGCCAAACCTTCTGTACACAAGGGAGCAGTGTGGTCGGCAATGCATCTCTGCATTTTATATCAACTATTAGGTTAAACACCCATTTACAGCATACCAGCTATCCTTGGGATAGGTAAATGCTGTATACTGTACACTCAGGTACACCCATCTCTATTGGCAAGGCCACAATAGTAATTCTGCATCCCTTTTGAGGTATTTTCAGTATCGTTGACTCAATTAGTCTGAAGTGGTACTGATATTCTAGAAAGGAAAGGCGTTAATGGGTTGGCGAGTTATTTTACAAATGCAATTCGTAAATGACTAAATATGTTTGATTTATGATCTTAAACAAAGCACCACAATTTCACTTTCTTTCATGAAGCCAATTCTAATATAATTTTCATTGTAGATTTACAAAACAAATAAACTAATAACCTGAAAGTCGCCGACCCAGGTATTCATCCTCAGGAGTCGGCATGTACCAGGCAGTGAGGCCAAGGTGGAGGTAGGCCCGTGCCGTCAGCTCTCTGGCACCTGGTCCAGGAACAATGACTACAGTTCCTCCATCGATGACGTCATCTTCAGTTCCCCTGTAGGAATGACCTCCTTGATCAAACATCTTGATTAGTTCTTCCACCTACACAGATCTCTAATGTGCCACATCTCTTTAACATTCACATTCTACTTTAGTACATAGGTGAGCCATCGATGATTTCACACTCGTATTTCTCTCTTAAATCCAAAGAACTATTTACTACCTAACATTTTAAATAACCCACTGTACATCTATGTTAAATCCCAAAAGAACAGGAATACCCCAGTTATCGCAAGAGTGCGTTCCTTAAAGTCATTTCGATTAATGAAATGTGAATATCGGAGCAATCACCTCCCCAGATGATGACAGGCAACTGCTGGAGGTTGTAACCCAGAACCAGCTAACAACAGCTGTTTCTTTGAACCAGACCCAAATGCCTTGGCGTGTGCCAGCTGTGAACAATTAATGGAAGCAATAAAAGCATGTCTTAGTTTGCACAGCCTACGTTGATGCAGATATGGGTTTTGGTGCTCTGTCTGTGTCTCGATGAGAAAACATTTGTGATAGTGTCCTTCTACAATTAATGTAGATAAGTTCTGATACTCTGAAATGGCAGGGCTTGGGTAAACACTACTTGGCTTTGTGTTTTGTCTATTCATACTTGTACACAGGGTAATATCGAGTGAATTTCAGGAAAGTACTGGATGTAGCAAGGCTACCCAAGTTAACCTGTCCAGTGGTTATGGGTTAACTGCTCACCTGGGCACTGGTAACTAGTGGCACGGTTGCTTACTGAGGTGACCTGTGGCTCGACTCTAGAGATGCAAGCAAGAAATTCATGACAGTGAGTATTCAGGTTATACATATTATGTGTGTGAGTATCTGTGGTACATTTTATAGAATTCATCATCACTGTTGGTAATCTACACACCTGGTATGAAGCAAATTACAACCATGAACAGGTCAGGAGTGGTATGTCCCTTGGCTGGATGTGGCACAGCGGACCTGTGAGTTAGTAACAACTAGAAATTTGAATGGCCAGGAATATATTAATAATGTGGAGACCTCTTTCTTGCCAGCCATTCTCCTCCCTGCCACAGAGCCACTGCCAGTCTGGTTTGTGCAGGACCAATCTCCTGCACCAGCCGGGTCATCAGAGACTGGCTCTCTATTCCTGCAATCCACTTGATTGACTGACCCTCTAAATGTTGTTAATCAAAAACCTTGGGGTTAATGGTGCAGGAATAGGCGGTGGAGGAGAATACTCGAGAGGACGGAGAACAAGGTACGGGAAGATTCGGTGGCATCGACAGATTTCAAGGGTTTTGAACTCCACCCATGTGTCTGCAAAACATTGAGGCACAGGGCATTGGACAAAGTATTAACTCTTGGAAGGTGAGATACTATGTAATTTTACATATGAAAAAACAAAACATTTGTCATTGCAATTGCACTTTCTTAAATTAAACCTCAGTTTGTTAAGTTCCTTCCAATTTACAGTGGTTACATCAGATATGCCCTCATTTTCTTAGATTTTCACAAATACAAACTAGCTAGTTTCCAAGTATCCACTTGTGGAAACAAATTAATGTTTTCACCTCTCTCAAACTTAATGACGTTACAACTATGGCATAACAGCGCTCTAATAACATAACTTATCTCTTGATAATTATCACCATGACTGCCACCCAATACCACTATCATAACTACTATACACAATCAACACTAATACTCACCACTATCACCACTCATCCATAATCTCTGTTAAACATTATCACAAACATCAACCATCACTACCACCACTGAACAGCAACATCTACCACCCTCCTTCACCATCACTACAATGGCACGACATCATTCATCACCACCACATATCCTATCCCCCCACACACCTTTATTTCCTGTCTCTTCTGTTTGACAATGTTTACGTCTATATCCCGTCATTTTATAGTAATAATCATTATATATTTTGTTAATACTGTACTGTTACCTATCCATATAACTGATTTTGTCCAGTGTCGTTGATTTATATATAGGATGAACAGAAATACCTAATTTGTAATGAACACAGTCAAGGTTACAGTTCCTTTAACAATGTAAATACAATAAAATTCAGAGATCAGAAATAATTTCCCCATAATCATAATCATCCTTAGAACACCAATACAGTGCACACAAAGTATTGCATCTATCACCCATCCCGAAGTTTTCATTATCATTTTACATATCATTATTATGAAACATAAAACTTAAATAACAAATTGCCATCATTAATCTTGCATCGTCTGGCAACTTACTGACTTACCAAAGTTTGGTTGCCAGGCCCTTCTGGATCTAGCTACGACAAGGGCTGGATGCAATTTTGGATCGCAACTGTACGTCTCTTCTTTGGAAGATGTGCTAATTAATTTTGGAGCACTGATTGACCCTACCTATATATGAAGAGTGTACATCTGATGAGGTGTATTTGGGCAGTACTGTTTAGTATTTGAAAGTCCTGTCCCCTGCCCAGTGTTTGACTTTCACTAAGTCATCCAGAGCCATTCTCTGGCAAACACCATTAATGCATTCTACAACCTATTCACTCATACAGTTACTGCAGTCAGCTGCTATTATGGGACATTAATACATTTTAACCTTAGTAAATTAATGTGGGAGTGAATTTACTAGGAGTAAACTATTTCCGGGAGTGAAAATGTTGATGTGAAAATACTGGAGACCTATTCTATATCTTCAAGACCTACTCAAGGTGCCATTCCTATGATAACTACTGAAAGCGTTATGATGCCATACCTTAAAGCCCAGGTCGAGCTCCTTCAGAGTGGAGCGGATGTTGCGTGTAAGTAGGTTCATCCTCTCACACTCCTGGAAGCAACCACCACATACGGTGCGCTCTTCCACCTTTCCCGTGATGTCCACCATGTTGAACTCCTCCGGTAGCTTCTCTATGATTTCATCCAGTGTTTGTTTCACCTGAAAGGGCGTGACCACCGTGAGTCTCAGTTACACTGGTAACTCAATAGATCAAAGATTAAATCTCTTGCCGGGTAGGTCAAATGAGCTGTTAAGAATATCATCTCATGAAAAATTTCTGAACACTCACCATTATCATAAAACTTATTTCTTTGTGTTTGAATAAAATTATTTTCCAAGTAATATTCCTTGAATTGTTTACTGTCAAATATCTTGTTCTTAATATTATGAGTTTCAGAAAGAAGATTAGTTGACTATTTTGATCTTCATTCATTTGTTTCAGCACGGTTATAATGAAGTAGGGCATTTTATTGAAGCTCTTAGTATGATATGTACACAAGATCGAAAAAGTATCTATGTACATTAAATCCAATGATTCCTAAATGATCAATACACCTATGCCGCAACATAACTACTAATATGAATACGCAACATTTTTTTGCAAGATTAATTTATTTTCTTTCGAATTTGCATATAAAAAAAATCACTTGCAATATAAGGCATTTTACAATATCCATCATCTGTGTGTACAAGGAAATCGTAAATAATTCTTCATAGTTGTTGGATAGAGAAAATACAAAAAATAGATTAAAGGTGAAGTCAGCCTTTTATACAAACTTTTAAACAGAAAACAGTAGACCATGAGTACATAGTTGCTGTGACCTTGTCTTCTCTTGTGATGACCACGCCTCAGAGTTCCCCATATCCCTTGGTTGCAGCTCAAACACCGTCTTAAACAGGTGCTCGATGTCATGGTCAGAAAGCAATTTCTGCATTGGGATGAAGGCCATACAGATGTGGAGATTCAGCGGGCAAGCAGGTGTCAATGTAGCTGTGATAGCCAGAGTAGTCCAAGTTCGGTGGTGTGGGGCCTGGGCGAGGTTCAACTCCCCGTCAAGCTGTAAGAGATGAGTGTTTGTTGGCTGAACTGATAAAATTTTATACCATTGGTGTTGCATGTATAATATCAATGGATGAATCTAAATAAATTTTCTTCAAGGTAACAGAGTTGTAATTGTTATGGGTGTTTCATCATTGTTGATATCTTGAATCATTATTAAACATACAATTGTATTACTTGCATTATCATTATTACTATTTTATTATTAGTATTATTGTTATTATTCTCAATAATAGTGTGTGTGTGTGTGTGATTAAACAAACATTTTTAGATTCATTCTGTACATACAAAACCTGATTTATACCAATGCAAGTGTGATATACATTTCCTATAGTACTTGTATATTGATATCTGTAGAGACAAGTTACCTGGTCAGGTGCAGGAACTCCTCCAGGTAGGTTCGACAGAGAACACGGTCCCAGTCGTCAGTGATGTGGCCGCCATACATGATCTCCCCGAACAGGTAGCGGAGATCCTCCCATGGCACCTTGCTATTGGCCTCCAGGTAATTGCACAGCACATTAACGCTGATGGTTAGGTCACCTAGAGGAAGTTCACGGGTAACGAACATTTTAAACTTTATAACAATTATTGTTCAAAATTCAACATTAGCAATCTCAGTAACACTCTTGACTTCGAGTTGTATCTCAGGAGTTAATTGTGTGAATATGAATGTATTTTGAGTTGTGGATATGTATAATCTGATGACTTAAAAAGCCAGTTCTTATTTCGTATATCTGATGTAAAAGTGTTAGAATGGTATTTAAATGCAAATATTGTTTGCAGTTGTTTGTAAATAAAATGCTTTACTGTTTAGCTTTGGTTGTAGTACATAGAGGCTAAAAAAGTAATACAAAGGTGACAAAGTTGATGACAGATCACTGGGAAGAAGGCATTTAGATGGTTTAGTTAGGAAGACTCCTGACAGTGTGGTGATGGGGGCAGGCGCTTTTAGCACTGTGAAGCAAAAAAATGTGTAAAGGCAGTGTACTGTATGTTATGTTATTAATGTTATTACATATGTATTATTTTTCTTTGTTAGTTATGGTCATCAGTCAAAGATTAAAGAAATACATCTCTTTTGTAGTATAAATGACTGAATGTCATGTGTTTCAGTATCATAAATGTTTGTGAAATAAATGGACATTCATAGTCTCACCAGTCTTGATGTGCAGAATGAATGGATACGAAGTGTACCTCAAGGAAACTGTTCATTGTATTCAACAGTCCCTCTAAACAGTGATTAAGTATGAAGATTTGCAAGATCTGATTTATTTGATCCATTTATGTGATCAATTACAGTACATAGTTAAAGATGACAGTTATAAAACTATGAGAAAATGTAGGTTAATACTCTTGTCACTGTTGTTTACATCAGCTGCAAATTACGATGGACAAGGTGATCATTAAATGTTCTACCTGTGTTGAAGGGGTATGGTCGGTTCCAGCCTTGGGCGCAAACTTTCTCCGCTCGGCAACGCAGGCGTGGAAGTAACACAGGAGAAGGATGGACTTAAACTCGGCTTCCTTAGAGCACATCTCGAGGTCTCCTGCGTGAAGTTATAGGGCCTTGTGGAGGTTGGCCTGCATGCCCTGGGCGGCTCATTAGTGATCTTGATGGCCGACTCCAAGGATGCCCTGAGATAGGACAGAAAAACTTACAGACATCAAAATTTGCCCTCAACGAATATCATGTGTGTCATAGGAGGTCAAGTGTAAGATGGAGGTTGTGACTTTACAGCTAACCCATCGAATGTTAAGTTTCAATTAAGTGGGAGAATGGAAGGTTAAATACCTAATCTGAGGCAAGATGTAATTATTGAAAAGAAAGTTAGGTACCCAAGGCAGGATGCAGTTACAAGAGGGTTACATTATGAGTGATGTAGTTAATAAAGGGTTAAGTTACCTGAGGCAGGATGTATTTGAGAGATGGATTATGTTACCAGAGGCAGGATATACTTAACAAGAGGGTTAAATTATCTAAAATAGGATATAATTTGCAAACAAATTTAAGTTACCTGTGGAGGATATAGATAACAGAAGAAATAAATTTCCTGAATCAGGAAGTAGTTAACAGAGGCATTAAGTCACCCGAGGAGAATGTAATTAACCAAAGGGTTAACACACCTGAGTAGTTAGCACAAGAGTTATGTTACCTGAGGGCAGAATGTGGTTCTCAGGTCTGTTTGCAGGTTCAGCATAAAGACGCGGTAGTCTTGGTGGGCAGCGTCTGAATGAGCCTCCAGCTTCTTCTCAACCTCGGCAACCACTGACGCACCAGGTGGATGTTCTGTAAGAGGATATAATGATGTTTGTACAGCCAGGTGGATGTTCTGTAGAGGAGATAATGATGTTTGTACAGCCAGGTGGATGTTCTGTAGAGGATATAATGATGTTTGTACAGCCAGGTGGATGTTCTGTAGAGGAGATAATGATGTTTGTACAGCCAGGTGGATGTTCTGTAAGAGGAGATAATGATGTTTGTACAGCCAGGTGGATGTTCTGTAAGAGGATATAATGATGTTTGTACAGCCAGGTGGATGTTCTGTAGAGGATATAATGATGTTTGTACAGCCAGGTGGATGTTCTGTAAGAGGAATAATGATGTTTGTGCAGCAGGTGGATGTTCTGTAAGAGGATATAATGATGTCTGTACAGCCAGGTGGATGTTCTGTAGAGGATATAATGATGTTTGTACAGCCAGGTGGATGTTCTGTGGGGGATATATAATGTTTGTACAGCCAGGTGGATGTTCTGTAAGAGGAGATAATGATGTTTGTACAGCCAGGTGGATGTTCTGTAAGAGGATATAATGATGTTTGTACAGCCAGGTGGATGTTCTGTAAGAGGATAATGATGTTTGTACAGCCAGGTGGATGTTCTGTAAGAGAAACACATGTTTGAACTGCCAATTGGATTTTGTGTAAGGGGAGGAAAGATGTCCGAACAGCCAGGTGGATATTGTGGAAGAACAGATTTTTGTACTACCTGCACCAGGAAGACTGAATACTTGTACTATCAGTTAGGTGTTAGGAAGGACTGTATGGAAGAATAATGACAGTTGTAGCCAAACTCTCTCAAAACCTGGCAGTATTTAGCATCTATATGGGTCATGCATGTGAGACCAGATGGTGCACACTACTCTTTAATTTATATGATATCATATAGTTATGGGTCATAAATGTTTATAGCCAAAAGGCATTCTTTTTTTTTTTACTATAATTACGTCCGATTAACAACATGCAAAACTGTCATCGTCATTACTGTTTTACAGCCATTTTCCACGCTTGTGTGGGTCAGTCATAGTACCTAATGGCAGCCCTCAAAACTGCACAGTAACTACAACAGATATGAACATCCTAATCTACCTTACCTATATGACCCTAAAGTGCTCAAGAACATTGCCTTGCCGTGCATTCAGAGGATACAGTTCCATCAACCCTAATAGTTTACCAGCCTTAATGAGGAGCTACAAGAAATTTTACCTGCAGGATGACCCAATGACCTTCTTTTGAGCAATCTTGAGGGCCTCCTCAGCGACCTTTCCTGACCTTGGCCGAGACACGTTGTGAAGGCGACGGTTTTCCTAGTGTATGCCGAGACGCTCGCCCAGACGCTCCACCTCCTGGGTACAGAACACATGAGGTAGTCAACAACCTTTTCTCCCTTTTTTTATAGTAATACCCTCATTTTAACTAGAACAAAAACAGTAACAGAGTTAGAGAAATGTTTAATATGTACAACCATACAAGACCTGTTGCATGTAGGGCAACAATGGTAGTGGAATACAATTGATTAGTTATGATATGATGTGTAAGTTCATGAAATAATAAGTAATTTCTCACACCGAGTCCTGAATCATGATATATGAAGACTGTCATCACAGGCTAACAAATGTACATAATTATGACTTAAGCTCACTGATGTTCTATGTACTAGTAACTAGACAATGTTAAAGTTTGAAGACACAAAATTAATGATGATGCTGAAGGCACGATTGTATATTAAAAATTAAATATTTAATTTATGACACAGTTTGATGTACAGTATGTGAACATCAAATTTAAAACAACAATTTTACACACAAAATTCCTTAACTAAAGAAAATCATTATCAAGTAACACTTTTGTGCAACAAGTTTATGACAGTCGCGTCACGGTGTACTGACCACAGTCATACATGTTAGTTAACTTAAAATCAGCAGATTAATATCATGCCCAATAGCCTATAAAACATGTAGCTATAACTTATTTCTTGAGTCCCCCACTGAGATGTCTGTTTTCTCTCATCTGTTTCAGAATGTTAAAAATCTCATGTTGTGTTTGTATAATTGAAATTACGAATAAATACGTATGTGTAACTGTATGACAAAATATACCTGCTTATAGCTGAAACATTCAACATCCATTGTGGTGATGTTGGCTTCAACTGTATTTATTTTTAGTGAAATTGTCAAGTAAATCGAGTGTTAGCATTTGCAATAGAGGTTGAGAATCCTGTCTCCCCTGTGAGAAGTTAAAGATTTCTATTCATCACTGAAGTCAGATTGTTTTGATTCACAGTCATCAGAGTTATGCCAACTGTACTGAAAGTATTGTCAGTTTTGTATTTAAGAAAGTCATTAATCATTTGAAGAAACCTGTCAACTGCTCACTGTCCTGAAATATAACGGCTGGGAATGAACACACCTTGTTCCCTTCAAGCTGAGTCAGCACGAAATGTGATTGCCAGTCTTTGTATTTATTTCAATTTAATTATTGCATTGCAAACTCACACTGATTACCTTGTAAGTATTAACCTTAATAAATTGATGTGATCCATGACACTGATTCTCATGGCCCAATATATACCACAACCGAGTCAAATGAATATGTATGTAAGTTCTTGTTGTGGCATCATGGCGTATATAACTGACGTATGAGAGCGCACCTGACGCTTACGACGCTGCCTGCTGTTTGTCGCCGCCAGGCGGTTTGTTAATCCTCGCGGTAGATCTGTCTTCATAATCTCTTTATTCTTCTGAACCTCTTGTGTTTTCACTTCCTGACGCTCCTTCCTCGTCTATCAGGTACGTACCGTGTCACACACCGCCATATTAAGTGAATTTAACTCAGTTGAACTTTATTGAATATATCAGTATTCTTGTTTAACGTAGTTGAATGTCTTAGGTATCAAATGATACTGCAATGTAACTGGGTGCCTTCTGTGTTGAATGATCCATTTGTTCTCTGCCAGATGTGTTTTGTCACATTTTGTATTTTGACTTCAGCTACTTCTTGACGCTCCTTCCTTGTCTATCAGGCACTGTATGTGTTTTTGCGGCTGCCGAGGATCGGTAGCCGCCTAGTATTTTTAATTCATCGAATTAAGATCTGAGTGCAACACGAGCGGAGCCAGTCAAAGGAGATTGAGCCCTGGAGCACAGGCCTGCAGCGGCTAGAAGTTAAGCCGCATGGCATTTGTTTTAAATATCAGGTGTACTCATCCTGGCAGTATGTGCTAATGATTATTGTGTACAGTATTGTGGATGAGTTATTAGGAAACTACTGGTGATAGTAATATTTACTATCACCAGTATTGGTTTGTGATGTATGTGAGTGAACCAGGTGTACTCACAGCTGAAAGGTGCTGGTGAATGTTTCCCTGTTTGTTAATCAGGTAATAGCATGGTGCTCTGAATAATACCATCACTGTGCTATTGACAAGTGTTTAGAGTAACCATCACTAGTGTCACTGTTGTGTAATAATACCCTTAAGGAGGTATAAGTTTTGTATGTTGTAAATGATAACTGAAGATCTTTTGCTACTTATAAAGTATGACCTATTGGTCAGTAATTGAACCCAAGTTTTTGTTGTGAGTAATGGTTCAAATTATCACAGTATCCAGATTGTATTTTAATAAATATTGATTCAGTAGAATGTGTGTATCATTATCCATTCCTTCTAACGCTTTCCATCCTGAAATACACTTGATAACTCAAGTGCCTAACCTTTAATTGAGAGGTTGATGGTAGAGGTTATATTCTAAAGAAACGCCTGGATGGTGGCAGCTCAAAGATGTAAGTACAATAAGTTCTGTACAAGTATGTAATGCTAGACAAGGATGTGGTTCTTCCGATTAATCCCCAAAACAGAATATAACTAAAGGCATTTGGGAATATAAATAAACAGAGAAATAAACAAATAAGTAAGAGACATTGAAAAGAAATACAGTAAGTACGTTGAGAAAATGAATTAAAAGTTAAAAATAGAAAAACTTAGAAAAAAAATAAAAGGATACAACCAAGAAGGTTGCAGAAATAAAAAAATAAAAGTGCAACACACAAACATATAAAACTCTGCCCTCTTACAGCAGATCTTCACATTGCACAGTTTGACGGGATTACTAAAAATTATATTAAGAGGGTTTTGACTTACAAATACTTTTTAAGATCTCTCAGTTCAAGAAAAACACCTTAACACCGCCAGACCAACAAAAATATCAAGAATGACTGAACTAAAGCATAAACTGTCCCAAATATAGTAATATCTCCATTAGCTGAAATCCCTCAAACCTGGAACTCTCGATGGCGAATTGAAATTTTCCGGGTTCACATTTTCCGGAAAATTCCGGGGATAAGGATATTTTCGGGTTCGAGATGATGTAATGGTCAATTTCTGAAACTTCTGAGAAAAATTCCGTTCCGGAAAATTCCGGGAATGAGGATTTTCGGTTTTTGAGAAGAATTGTCTCGTTACCGAAATCTATGATTCCCGGATGTGTTCTGCACCAATTGTTCCGGTAATGGGGATAGCACTGTATTTAGCAACATTGCATCAGTGCAAAAGTAATGATAAGAAAGTAACAATAAGGAAGATCAAATTATATACGAAGTCACACTGTCATCAGTGTGACTAGTCTTCAATGTTTAAAACCCAAATTAAAATTTGGATGACAGAATTATGAAGTCAAAAATTTTGGAAAAGGTCTCAACAACCAAGGTTTCATGAGGGTGGGGACAAATTAACAGCTGACTTATAGGAAAATTGCTCTTTGGCCCACCTTGAGGGTCAACACCAGAGAAGAGAATGAAGAAGATGGGGTGGATGGCCGGACTCCTGGTAACTCTGAGAGAAGTCAATGTTTTCTCCTTCCACATTTCCGACCCATACGTTCTTCAATGAATAACCTTTAAAGATAATAGAGATATAAATGTCAACCCCAACCCTGTACAGTTGTGAGGTACTTTAGTCAGAAGTGAGCAAGGACCAACTGGGTCAAGAGATGCAGGAATGACTTGGGGATAGGTTGTGAGAAACTACTTGAAAGAGGCTGCAAGCCCTGTATTATGACTACCATCAGAGAATTACGATTAACCCATGCAAGCATCAAATATGGCCGTAGAATGTTGGTGACGACAGGGATAATTGTAACCCTCTTCTTAGATATCACACCCTGTCTTAAGATATATGCTTATCTCTTTATCTATCTATCTGACTCCTTCTCTCACCTTCCTTCATTTCTCACTCCCCACCATGCCCAGGGTTACTCACTGCATGGCGTGGGTCATGCGGTCTGGTCAGGTGCCCTCATGATAACCAGCCGCTGCATCAGAGCGACTCTTCCACTCGCCAGGCAGCTTTCCTCTCCGGACATTCACACTCACAGTACATCCGCCACCGCTTTACGCTGTTCTCTATGTCCCGGTCCAAGTTCCTGTGCATACATGGTTGAGGTGAACACTATCACTAGTATACTAACTTATATATTACAAAATACTGTATATGACTGATATTTATAGTTTCTATGAATGACATGATATAACCGACTTTCATTATATTTACTATTAATTACACCTCTGACTTTATTTGTAAGTTATAAATGACATAATACATGATTGATACTCTTCTGTATCCTGTAAAATCAAAACATATGACAGACACTATCTCTGTACTTATGAATGAGAGAACATATAACTGACACTGTGTTACATCTCGTAAATGAGAATATAAAACTAAATCCTTTCTTAAGCTCACAAACAATACGTCAAATGTGTCCTCAGTACTACTGGATCTAAACTAAACTTAACCTATCCAAACGTGGAACAAGAATCCATTGGTATTAAGATCCATTATTGATTAGAATAAATTTGTATTGAATGGACCTCATTATAATTGATACAGGGTAGTTGAGGCTGGCTATAAAGATAAAATGAGGTCCAGGGTTTGTAATGACTATATACAGTACATTTTTACCTAAAAAGAAATATTGAGACTTAAGATACAGCATTTTCTCTGTAAAAGCACAGCACACACACATTATAGCTTAGAAAAAAAACAGAAATTAAGGATAAATCAAAGCGTCAGACCTGAACTCGTCCACCTGGGAGAGAGGGTGATGGCTCCCCATGGTAAGGAAGTCTATGGAGGACACCACGTTGGGCTGGATGGAACCTCAGCAACAGGTCCAGCTCCATCACCCCACCTCTGAGACGCCAACACCTGTGAGCCATAAACATTAGGTAAGACGCCAGCACCTGTGAGCCATAAACATTAGGGAAGACGCCAGCACCTGTGAGCCATAAACATTAGGTAAGACGGCACCTGGAGCCATAAACATATAGAGTATGTAAGACACCAGCACTTATGAATCATAAGCACTATGCTAGACACCAGCACTTATTAATCATAAGCACCCAGTGTGACACCAGCACTTATTAATCATAAGCACTATGCAGACACCAGCATCATGAATCATAAGCACTATGCAGACACCAGCACTTATTAATCATAAGCACTATGCTAGACACCAGCACCTATGGAATCATAAGCACTATGCTGGACACCAGCACTTATTAATCATAAGCACTATGCTAGACACCAGCACTTATGAATCATAAGCACTATGCTAGACACCAGCACCTATGAATCATAATATGCTAGACACCAGCACTTATTAATCATAAGCACTATGCTAGACACCAGCACTTATGAATCATAAGCACTATGCTAGACGCCAGCACTTGTGAATCATAAGCACTATGCCAGACACCAGCACCTATGAATCATAAGCACTATGCTAGACACCAGCACTTATTAATCATAAGCACTATGCTAGACACCAGCACTTATGAATCATACACTATGCTAGACACACAGCACTTATGAATCATAAGCACTATGCTAGACACCAGCACTTATGAATCATAAGCACTATGCTAGACACCAGCACTTATGAATCATAAGCACTATGCTAGACACCAGACTTGCAAGCACTATGCTGCACACCAGCAATTATGAATCATAAGACTATGCTACACACCAGCACTTATGAATCATAAGCACTATGCTGAACACCAGTATTGTGAGTCATGAACATTCTGTGTGATCGCCTGAACTATAACGAATACTTGTACCTATAATTGTAAACACATAAATAGATATAATACAGTCACTAGTCTGAAAATAAGCAGGTCACTAACGCTCTATTGCAATGCATTAACGAATACAATTTATCCCAACATTGAGAAGAATTACAATAATCTGTTGAAGGAAAATTTTGACCACTAGCCTGAAAGGTCATCTGGGCGGCAAAGATGAGTTTGTCCTTCTGAAAAGCCCTCGTGGTGTACAGAAACACACTGTGAGTGATGGTGTCGATCAACGCTACACCTCTAATCGCACCTCTTCGTTGGCCTCCGAGCGTTCAATGGCTTTTTGGAACACTACTCTGAACGCCTGATGGAAGAAAACATTCTTTACACACACAATAGAAACTAAACAGATAGTCATAGGGTTCTACTGTCATATGATGGATCTGTAAGCTTTATACAACAGCAATGATTTTAGACCCTTAAGAACTGTTTGGGTGACAACATATAATGGTATATAAGAGGTGCTGTTTAAGTTCAACTATGATACAAAGTGATTTTTATCTTCTAATTGATGAATTCAGTGGATGAAAAGATAATTTAGTTATAACCATATTGCACTAGCTGACATGTGCAGTGTACATAATGAACATTGCAGTAAATACACAGCAGTTCTTATTCAAAGTTCATACAATTTATATTAATTATATGAAGGCAACTCTACTGGCAGCCAAGAACATCGTTTGGCTATCTAACCAACATGTTAAACTTCTGGCCTATCTAGGGTCCTGACTCACAAAGATTATGATGACATTTTATGTAAATACGGAAGACCCTTTATAGAATTAATAAATATAGTACTCTAGAATACATCGGATTAGGTGTCCTACCTTATGAGAACTGGTATATAGGGTTAATCTTGTGAAGGTCGTTGAGATGAAGTAGAGGAGGGAGGCGCGGCGCAGCAGGACGATACAGTTCCTTGCCTCGTCAATTTGCACACTGGTAACTCGAGCCTCTGCTACCTGCCACATACAGTACACACACACCACAATGAACGCATTTATCTTTTGTATACTATTTACCACCGCTTGTACACAAACAAAACATAATGAAATTTAGGCTAACTGAAAGAACTTTCTGATCATCACCAAATGATGCAGCTTATGGCCAATTTTAATATCCCTTGTATCATAATCACATAGCTTATATATTAATTTATATGCTATAAACCAAATAAATCGATTATATCAACTACAATTTTAATCATTTTAGACATAAGAAAGCAAAATAACGATCACTATCAAACCTTTTCGGATTTCTGGGCAGTGGCTTTGTGTTCCAGGGTTCTCCACCAAAGCTGTGTCTCCCAGGAAGTTCCCATCTGCCGAAGACAACCGACTCAGGAGGTCGTCTTCAAGGTGCTTTAACTGGATCTTGAAGTCGTTCTGTTGCTTTGTCAAATTGTACTGAAGATCCACAGTGAGGAGAGGATTAGTTACATGTACAGTCACCACAAATATTCATACATTTATGGCTCTTGTGTGGGTTAAATTATCTAGTAACACTTTCAAAGAACTGTCAGGATTCCAAAATAGTCCCTTATCTATGTAATTTTTCATGTACTTTATGTGTTATGAATACATTTGCTGTGCATATTGTATTTGAACAGTGTCTTGAGAAATAATCTGGTATGTCATATTATTTCATTTCAAAGTATACAAAATTTAACTAAATGATTTATTCTTACATTATTCTCATGAAAAATTGTTTTAGCAATTATTGAGTAATTGTTACTATTTCACAACATTGCATTCCGCCTAAATTAAATAAAATAAAAAATAAAAGACTCTGATAGTTGTCAGATACCACTTTCTGATTGAAAGCTTCTGAAAACAGTGACATCGTTTATTTAGGCGATTGTACAGTACAACGCACCAGCATTATTTTAAATCAACTCTTTCTAAACAAAACTCATACCTTCAGCTCTTCAAGGTCTGGTCTCTCAGCCTTGACCACCTCGGCCAGAGCTGGTCCTCGAGTCCATCCCTGGTGACGGTGAAGTTGATGAGGGTACACTGAGCCTGTAGCTCAGGCTTGTAGTGAGGATTAGCCAACTTGGTGTGGAGGATCAGTTGGAAGGTCGGGTTGTACTCGATCTCGCGATCACCGATCTTCAGCGCTCTGTGATGGAGTTTCTATTGAGGAAGACTATAATAGGATAGACTCTCCTTATATCAAGAGATTGAAAAAGACTTCTAGGCGTATAAAGTAACATACTCACCCTATGCAACTATAAAGCATGCATAGATTACTTGTACATCTTTATTTAGATAAAATATAGAAATTAATGGATATAGTAAATAGCAGAACGTTTAGACAATTTACTCCACGAGAGGAGGCAGTCAGGCATATAAGCTAATTGTAGTAAACTGCAACTAATGGAGTGAGCTGTAAAGTGATTTACACTAATTTGTTGTAGATATATTTTCTCTTGCAACCTAATGATTTGAAATTTTATTTATACAAGGATAGATGTAGTAGGCCCCACAGGCAGTACGGATTCAACACACTGAAAACTAAGCATTTATTCACATGGAACAACGTGTGTGTGTGTACACTCGACCGCATAGACTATCCCAAGTACCAATATTGATATGAGGTGAGCCCTGTATCCTCTTGACTGCCACACCCTGAGAGCCATAACTATGTATAACTCAACCCCATTACAATGAAAGACAAATTCAACAGTGTGGTTCTCATACTGGTCACAGTTGAGGAGACAATGTGTAGTTTACATTCGGTGTAGGCCAGTATCAGTAGTACAGCATAGCCATTTATTACCAGTTGTTTGCAAAAAACAAATTGGTTCTATAAAATCAATCTCAACCTAGGTTGATATCCTAGGATTGACTCATAATTCCATGGTGTACATGACACGCCTAGAATTAGTGTAGGTCACATTTTGGTGGCAAACTCTTGTATATACAGTACCTGCACTAGTCCATCACACAAAAGAAAATGTATACTATATGATTATGACATGGTTAAGTAGTTTTATATACAGTATATATATCACCATATCTAGGTTAAGTCAGAAGCTTCATTGTACTTGTACCACATGGGAATGACCGCATCTATAACATATAAGTCAACATGTTATGACTTAATTTCCAAATGAGACATCGGATTTTAAATCCGATTATTATGCAATTTTTCTAAAAAGAATTGAAATCTCACCGTCCACGCTTGATGAGGTTTTTGCCTATTAGAGGTCAAGAACTGGGTCAAGGCTCTCTGGGAGGTTCTCAATGAGAACAGTGCTGCCCTTGGTGATGGCAACTTCCAACTGGTCAGACAGTTCTTTTGGTCCAGACCTTGCCCACCAGGGCGTCGCCGTACCTGCCTTGATCCACTTGATTCCTTGTAGCTGCAGTGAGGTTCAGGAAGATCATAATTAGTACCGGTACCAAAAAGAAAAACTTAAGGTAAATGTTTGTGATACTACTACTACTACGAATAATAATAATAAAATAATAGTATTGCATAAAAATGGCCCAAAATCATAAAATATCAAGATCACTGCTGATAACTGGTAGCTTGTAGTGGACGTCTCCCCTACAACTGCATAGCTGCATCCCACCTGCTACGTCTTCCTAGCAACCAAACTAGCGGCCCAAGAGGGGGCGTCACCAGATGCCACAGTATCCTAGCAACAGAGCCAAAAGACCGGCTACTTCTGGGTTTTCCCACCATGACTCACAGATGACTCAGGCTGCTGTGTATATAAGCTCTGTCTCTCCATTGAGATTCATTCTGGCCTCTCTTCTTGAACACCGGAACACCTCCTCCTCCGGCTGCCTGGCGGCCCTTCTCCTGCCTGGCAGTCCTCGCTCCCGCCGGCGAGCATGGCGACCCACCAGCTGTCCTTCTGAGCGTCCTCACCAACCAGCTCTCTCATTCTGCTCTGGTTCCTGAACACGCAACACCTCCTCCAAGCTCTGTCCTGTTCTCATTCAACCTGGAGGCCAGCAACAGGCAACATCTTCTCAACGAAGCTCCTGCACATCTACCTCCTTCAACACGCTACTCACCGAACGTGTCTACTGAGCAGCTCTCACCACACGGCTCCTCCAGCACCAGACTGTCTACCATATAACTTATATTATATAAGAAAACCACCTTAGTTTCCATCCATCCTGAGTGCTAGACAACATAATACACGTAACCCTACAAGCTAAATAGGCAATTGGATCTTGTATCCCAATGTGTAACTGTGTGAGTGTGTTTGTTTGGCTAAGACAACAAAGCAATAAGTATTCATGTTGAAATATGTCAGAAAATATGTCTGGAATAGAGGAAATTTTGTGTAGATACGGTAACTTTGACTTATACATGATATTATATGGAGACAGAACACGAGTTCTGACCTTCTTCCCTCATGAAGAGAACCTAAGGAGTCAAGGACACTCCCAGGCATGTGTATCCTAGCTGAACATTTAGAGCAATGCTTGAGACATGATGTACTGCGCACATCATTATTATCCTTAATATCTTTTATTCATATTACGCTACATAACATTCAAATCCACTGCGCTTGTAGTGTTACAGAAAACGGTAGACCACGGGAGATTTATAAAGGATAACTCACCTACTGTATGTTGTTTTATACGAATTGTACCAAGGTACGGTCATATAATATTAAGTTTATACTCATAGCATTAAGGAGAACTCAAGGTATCTAGGATGATTGGGAAGGTCCAATTGATACGGACTATAAGGGATAAGTGTAGATCGTTTGAAGGTCATGCTATTTACGTCTGGAACGATTAGTGAACATATTGTAACTACCGCAAGTATCAGATGAAAATATAAGAGAACAATGATCTGGAAAAGGATAATGTATCAGACCTCTGAAGCGTTGAAGTGATCCAGAAACTATTCTTCAAAGAAAATATCTTGTATGCCTTGGTGAGCTTAATACACCTCGTTATCTCAGGTAACGAATAACCACGAACAATACAAGAAGTGAAGTGGATGTACCCACGCCATGAAAATACGACGCTAGGCTTTGTTCAGGTTGGCATCCATTCTGCCCTGGCTACAGTTTTGAGCTAATGATATAGCCCATTTCTAGGACTGGAAACCAGATCCTTACTTTAGTATGTAATTTAGGATTAAGATATATTATTATGAGGCATAAGGTCACAATAGATAGGAAAGTGTATATGAACCAGAATAATATCAAAGTGAAAATTAAAGATTGAAACTGTAGGCCTAGTTCAGTTAGCGCCTGCTTCTCTCACCAAAACAGGTCAGTGACCTCCACCGTGCTCCATTCTGCCTAAAAAGACTTATTTAGCAGTTTTTACACCTTAAAACCTTGCCTGATGTTATAAAGTGAAGTAATAGTTGTACTAGTGTGGTGATAAAAGCCCATCAGGCCTTGCTCAGTCATGCCTGCCTTCTCACCAAAACAGGTACGCACACGTCCAGAGCGTCGGCTATTACCACACTGTGAGGGACTCCATCTGTGGTGTGACTGTTTATGGCCATTATGCACCTCCACTGTGAATCTGTGGATACCTACATATCACCACCCATGATAGGAGAAAATAATTGTGTGTTTGAGTTTCATGGTCGCTATGTGGAGCGACCAAATACCCAGGCGTGGAACCAGTACTGGCATGATTACCTGGGAAGTATCCCATCTACCCAGCAAGAGTAGAGGTGAACGAGGTACCTGGTATGTGTACCTAAGAATACCGAGGAGTTCCATACTAGGTGGAGGTACCTGGATGGGGGCGATACACATGTGGTGCTATACTCTAACATGTGGTGCAGTCTGATGTGCTGGTGTTATGGTAAGAAGGAATGACCGAGGTAAGGATGTTGTTGTTATGAAGAATGAAGATGATAATAGTAGTTATTTGAGGAAGGACGTATTGATGTAGTGTAATGAACATAATAGTGGTTCTTCTGAGGAAGGCCAACTCTTTTTGTATTGTGACAAGATGCAAGAAATAAATTAGTTACTGTAAGTCATGCTTGATGTTTCACCCTTCTCTCAGTCTCGATTTGGTCATTGAAAACCCAACCCAATGCCTAGCTTACTCTGCCCGCTACCTAACGAGCTACATACTGTCCAGGGTCTGGTGGCAGCGACCTTAAAATTAAGAGCAGAGTTAAGTTATCCCTTAGAATTAGTGACTCCAGAATCGGGCAGTATATCTGTGTGATGCATGCATGCACATGCATGCATGTATGTGCACATACACACACACACACACACACACTTGAAATGATGAACACACTTACACAAACATATAAATGTGTTCAATCATTCAAGAAAACTACAAGCACCCAGAACAGCTTGCACCAGGTATAATGAACTGACAAAAGCATAATATTCTATGATAATGCTTATTCATTTATTAATCATGATACAACCCCTTCACTAACACACAAGCACCTTCCAAAGGACTTCATATGCTCACCTCTGTTCAACCGTACCTGAGGATCAATGATGAGCGGCCAGGGTCAGAGTTGGTGAGGATGATGGCATTCTCGGTGGACATGCGGTCAGAGGGCAGTCCTTCGTTGTTCCAGACGGCGATGGTGGCGTCGTCCGTTAGCAACTTGATGGGATCGAGGTTGTGTGTGATGGGATCATTGGCTGTAATGGTTAATTCTTGTCATCATCTGGTTTGTTGTTCTCCCTCACCCTAACCCCTCTTTCTCTCTTGTCTTTTCTTTCTCTCTCACTCATTTTCTCTATGCTCTCTCTCACTTACTTTCTCTGTACTCTTTCACTTATTTATCTCTCTCTTCTATCTCTTTCTCTCTCTCTGTTTATCTATCTTTCCTTCTTATTATTTCTTTCATTCTTGACACAAATTGTTGTCTGATTTGAGCACAACTGGCATAAATATCATGATATATTATTACTTTTATAAATATCCCTTCAATATTGTTATTTATCTTGGCATAAGCCCTTCCTCATTAAGCTTCAAGATTAACACAGTAGAAAGGTCGTACACCTGTCTACTGCCTCAGGCTTATTAATAACTTAGGTTCTCGCCACACACCTGTACCTCTCCTAATTACTTATTAATTTTGGAATGTACATCTACTCTACAGAAAATATCAACAGCTAGAGAGGGTGCAGCTCAGTAAAGGTCACTATACAAAGTCTACTTAGTGCAATGTTTTGATCACATAACCTCAAGATATTGTGATGTGCTAGCAAAGATCTCAACATAGAGAGCGAAAACCGACCCATGTTAACGTGCACAAAAGCCTACTGAAGTTTACCAAAAATATAATGAAATGTATGATGGCAAAATTCTACAGCTTACGTCACTAAAAGTACATAATTTGTTTCACTACATAAAAAATCCCAAATGGTCCTGTGTTGTGGAGGAAATATTAGTTTCTAAAGTAAAAAGAATACATGTACATCATTAGACTAGAATTTATACACAAAATAATATAATTCAAAATTACCAGTAAACCCTAATTTTAATGATATATACAAACAAAAGAAACTGAAATATGACACCACAGTATTCACATTAGATATAATTGCATCCCCGAAAAAAAAAATAAGAAAAATGCAGATGTACAATAAGTTTGAGGACAGATCCTGTTGGCAGTACTTCATGTTTGCAGAGACGTGATCCCATTATGCGTGTCTTTTAATCCAAATTTTCAAAGGAACTTCGAGTTTGGTTCCATGTTCTGCTTCGTGTCACATGCATTTTATTTCCAGTAACTAGATACCAGACTAGAATATGGTATGAATGTAGATCAGGTGGGAACTATGATGAATGTCTGGCAATGCACAGTATCTCAAAAAGTATCTGCCAGGATGGGTCAAATGGCTTCTGAAATGCTACATGCAACTCATGATGTTCAGGGAGGGTTGGTATACATGGCTCTGTGGCATATTGATCCTAAGTATATTTTGTAACCGAACATCACATTAATTACACATTGCATTACTTATATTAAACTATATACCAAAGTAAATGTTATGTCCCAATATCTATCATTAGTGGTCTCATAATGTTTCATACAGTGTGGATAGATACTTTTTTGAGATACTACACTTGTTAAGTCTTGTGGTGTTGGGGCTATGCCTAAGATAAATACTTTTCAAATCTTTCGTTTTAAAGAGAATCATATTAATATATATTTTTTTAAGACAAGTGTAGGAAAATCATGTCAATTCATTCAAAATTAGAACCTCGAAATGGTGTGGACAAAAGTCTTATAATTATTACAGAAATACAAAAAATTGGATAAATGATTTAAACATCATAAGACAATAATTAACTTGAAGTTTGGAGCTGCAAACATTCATTGCCAATATAACACTAGTGACTACTATAATGGAAAAATAATCATATCCCGCTATGATTGTTTACAATGAGGTTAAAAATATACAAATATTAAATAATAAGTCTACGCTAACTTTCCTGGAAGTAAGCAATATACAGTACAGTAATGTAGAATGAAGACAAGTTACGCAATTTATACAGCAGAAAATTTACACACTCTTGTGGAAGCCACTAATATATTACTGAAAAGGACAAAACAATTCTACACATAAAATGCTGGATGAAACGGCTTAGCAATGTCTATAATATATACAAGGAGCTAATTAGCATCATATCTCGGGTTATAGTCTACAAGAGCAACAGGGAAATATCAGCAATTTTGTCGACGAACTTCGGTGGAAAAAAAATTTTCAGCAGCATTCCAGACAGAAGTCACCGTTCGTCACCAAACTGCAGGTAGGGAAAGTGTGCACGGAACACAAACCAGGGCAAAGGAGAGCTTTATAATAGCACAAGGAAAGTAATTCACGAGTCCTCACATTGGTTGTCTGGAGACGGTGCCACCAAGGTGTCCAGTTGACAGCGAGGAGGGATCAGAGACCGAGTGGCCCATGATGTAAATAAGAATAAAAATCGGATGAGAATTTTCAACCTAACTTTCATGAAAAAAATTACCTTCACATGGGAACAATGGAACAATGGAACAATGGCACTGAACAAGGTGCTTACGTTGAGCTTCTGAAGGAGAGGTAGCCACATCTTGTCCATCAAGTCACGACGGTAGTGTTTGGTGAAGCAGCCAACATACGAGATGAAAGCCGACACTAGCAGGATGTCTCCGGGTAAAAGTCTTCTCAGAGTTGTGCATACTATTGAGGAAAATGGACTTGTAACTCTAGAACTATTGCTTCACATTTACCTCCCATGAGGTACAGGCAGTATCCTTCTACCCAACAATGTTTATATACAAGTAAAATAATGAATGAATGTATAGATGTGGCTCGTGTAAAACAACCTCTTACAACTTTTGAAATATATTATGAACGTTTATAAACTAAGGAAGTAAAGAAATGGCAGAGTAGCTTATGAAGGCCCAGTTACAAAACCAAGTTATAAGTGAAGGTGACATTGGTTTGTGAATGCATTGGGGAGAAATACGGTAGATATGATAGTGAGTTACAAGAGAAAAAGTTACAATTTATTTATATACGCAATGATGACTTACGAATAGAAAAAGGCGAAAACTCAGATGGAAAGTCAAGGAGAAAATACAAGAGACAAACTTACTGGGAGACGGCCTCGGACCAGCGGATCTTCTCAGACGAGAGGCCTCCCACCAGACGGTTGGCCAAGGCAATGGTGTGCGCCGTGCTGTTGGCCTCCTTCTCACATCTCATCTTCTCTGCTGTTGCTTTGTCAAACTCTGCCCGGAGGTGACCCAGCTGTTCCTCTAGACTCTGGTGGACACACACACGTCAAATGAGTCACAGATAATCTTGAAATTATGTGGAGGAACGAATGTGCTGGAAGTTGTGAGGTTGGTGAAGGGAGGAAGTGGAAAATGGCATGTGTGGTTGGTGGTAAGAGGTATTATGTGAAAGGAAAAAGAGAGGCCACAGCCTACCTTTATCTTGGAGGTGATGGAGGTAAGACGGGTTCTGGGCAGCAGCCAGCTCAGCGTTGGCTTCCTCCAAGGCGCGTCTCTTTGGCTCCACGTCACAGTACACCTCAAAGAAACGGATGATATTGATGACCCACGAGCGAGACCTGTCGAGAACCGCATTTGACACCAGTTTATATTATATAATGCATATTTTTACAGTGTTTCTATCAATTGATTATCCTTTCTCATTTCAAACATTACAACACTGTGGCACGCACACACGCGCGTGCACACACACACACCTGCTGCCGCTACAGACTTGGAGCGGATGAAGTCTGGATTAAACTCTGGGTTCTCCAAGTATGGATGGATGGCCTTGATGATATCAGGGTGAATGTCCTCCTTGTTATAGTTAATCAACTGATCGAACTGGTCCACCTTCGCCATCATCACCTGCCGGAACCAAAGTATAGCGAACTGTATGTGGGACTGTTTATTTTCAAGATTTTTCTTTTATAATTGTGTCATTAGTTATCTCTCTCATATTGTCTTATTAGTTCTCTCTCTCTCTCTCTCTGTTTCATATGTTCCTGAAAACCTAATCACAGGTCAAAATATTGTAAACCAGGTTCATTATAACAAGGGGTTCATGGGATAGGTTCCCAGTCAGCCAGTTGAACCTCCATACATCACTGAAAAAAATTCTAAGAATATTACGAGCACTACAACTTAATTAAACAACACTTACCACATCAATAAAAACAAGCCTGGTCATCATTATGTCTCAGCCTTCAAATAGTTTATCTCCTAAATAGCAAACTATATTTGTTCATATTTGGTATTTTTATCATTATACTACAAGGCACCAATAGTTTCTTATTAATTTTGGTAACTAAACATAGTTTAAGAGATAAGGTTTCCATCCTGTGAAAAAGTTTCCTTTCTCGTTTGTCATTTGGGCAGTACATTCAAAATACTTACTTTGTAAACTTGTTCAAATTACTAGGAATGTAATCCTATAATCAATATAATAATCTATTACTTTGCATGAAGAATATTTACAATAATATTTACATTTATCATGCCACTTTTTGCGACAGTTATAGTTATGTGCATTAATTGTTTGTTTTGTAGATAATTTTCATCAAAATAAGCTAGATATATACATAGTTATAACAAATACATATAAATATTTGTTAAATTCATCAAAATCCTGAATATATATATATATATATATATATATATATATATATATATATATATATATATATATATATATATATATATATATATATATATATATATATATATATATATATATATATATATATATATATATATATATATATATATATATATATATATATATATATATATCTTGATAAAATCACGGGAAAATGGAAACAACGGAGCACCTTAGCTTTCGTCTTTATTCAAAAACATCTTCAGAGACATCTTCCCGTGTGATTTTATCAAGATTTATCTTATCCACGTTTTCATTGTGGATTTACATGATATATATATATATATATATATATATATATATATTTTTTTTTTTTTTTTTTTTATTTTTTTTTTTTTAAACTACCAACCATATGACACTTGATTATGATATACTCTACCACAGAAGACAAATCACCTAAACACTTGATTAAGATATAATATAAAGTAGACCAGACTAGACCCGAGATAAGTTACGAGCCTGGGTAACAAGACTCAGTATTTTGTCACTCCACATACAATACTGTATAGAATAAACCAGGGTCAATGCTAGACAGGTTGGAAGCCTAGATAATAAAACAAATACACTGTAATGCCATCTATTCACTTAAACTTTATGAAGACAGTATTTACTAATATTTAGATTAACTTTTCAACCAACAGTAGTGTGGTGACAGGATCTACTATTACCAGTTAATAGTTACGTGCCACAATTTTAATAGTTACGTGCCCACAATTAAGACGTAACATATATTCTAACCTCACCTCCAAAATTGTACTTCTCAAACAATTAACACTCACAACAGTAGCTTCGGTGAGGAACAGTGAGTAGATCACATTAAAAGACTTGTCCTCCTTTTGCAGATCACTTGTGTGTATAACTGTACAGTACATCCATAGTAGGACAAAGGAATTCTGGGTAATTTCTAATCATTAACATCTTCATTGGCTACTGTCCTTCCCAGCTGACATTCTGTTTCCTGACTGCTGCATGAACACAACCAAACAACTTTATCAGCAGTTCACGACAGAGCGGCTGCCGTACGTGGAGTCGAGCACATTGATGTGTGATAGAATTTACATATAACAGAAATACTGTACATGCCAACCAGTCATAAATGAACAAATAAATGACAGTACAATGATCTTTAAGCTATTTATTTGTACTAGCATTAACAGACTCTCATTTAAGGCAAACTGAGGTACAATATTTTGTGACAAAAGTTCTGTACCAACCAATATTTTCTGCTATTGAAATGCTATTTCTGGATGAAAAGTACCATAATATTAATATGTTGACAGATCATGTATGAGAGAATAAAACTGAAAATGTGGCAGAAGTTTTACAGAAAATTAAATACTGTATATATTTTTTTAAGCTGCATCAACCAATTCTTTGAAACCAAAGTTGTCTGTTATGTCTCCATCTCATCATGGAATTGCTGACAAATATCCAATATTACCTTTCATTTTGAATAATAGCACACAAATTTCATCAATGCTAAAATTAGCAGACGAAAACAGAAGTGTGATGCATTGTGAAATTGCACATGTGTACCACACCTCTACGAAATTCGTCAGGACCGTTCATTTATTTGATGCTTCACTTATGGACTTAATCTAACTTTCAGGGAGTAAATAAATCTTCCAGTTTATGTACAGAACTGCTAATGATGTCTTTTCACACTACTTGACAATATTATATGAACAAGACATAATACTCTATACTGGATTTGCAGACCCATGAGTGGACGTGAGGGAACAGGACTTAATTTTTCCAACATGTCATGAGCAGTGCCATGGGGTGAGAGTTAATGGTAGGCGAGAAAATGTGAGACAGAGATGAGCAAGGTCATGAAGTGGCAGAGACAAAAATTGACAGTGCTACTTGGTGAGATACATAAATGGACAGTGATACATGGTGAGATACATAAATGGACAGTGATACATGGTGAGATAAGTAAATGGACAGTGATACATGGTGAGATATGTAAATGGACAGTGATACATGGTGAGATAAGTAAATGGACAGTGATACATGGTGAGATAAGTAAATGGACAGTGATACATGGTGAGATAAGTAAATGGACAGTGATACATGGTGAGATAAGTAAATGGGCAGTGATAATGGTGAGATAAGTAAATGGGCAGTGATACATGGTGAGATATGAAATGGACAGTGATACATGGTGAGATAAGTAAATGGACAGTACATGGGATGATGAAGTGATATGGTGAGATAGTAAATGGAGTGATAATGGTGAGATAAGTAAATGGGCAGTGATACATGATAAGAGAGAGAGTGAGGACAGTGATAAGAGAGCAGTCGGTAGACAGGCAGGACTCACCTTAGCAGCCTTCCAGGAGCGCTCTTTAGGGATCTTGCCATTAGGCGCAAGGAGCACCATTACAGCAGCTGTCACGCTAGATACTCCTGAAGGTGGTGAGCCGAAGGATTTCAGCTCCGTGAGGTTAGCCTTTGAGAATTACAGAATAACATCAGATTGACCACTCAGATTAAGTGAGGTATTATCTGAAGATTGATATGGCTCTTTGCTGGTATAGCCAGAATTCCATCAAGATAGTAGGTAGGCAGCTATCAAACGGGAGGTACTACTGCCTGGGAAGATATTGAAACATAATGCGTTGTCTAATGGTAGACCCTGCTGCCATATGGCATCATAAAACTTGTGACCAAGTCCTAGGATGCCGATCTGACTTTCTGCCTCATTTACACACATTTGCTGGGTCTCAATTGTTTCTCGTATTATTGACAACACAACATTCATATATCGTTTCTCACTATTGATCTTTTTTCATTTTGTATTTCTTTATGGTTCTTTATTATTATTTTTATTATTTTATTTTTATTTTTTTATTATATATTTTTTTTACTATGAACTTTTATTATTATTATTATTATTATTATTATTATATTATTATTATTATTATTATTATTATTATTATTATTATTATTATTATTATTATTATTATTATTATTATTATTATTATTATTATTATTATTATTACATTTTCGCCCCCCAGGTCCCGATGTGGGTCAGTGACCTGTGCCCGGGTGGGCTAATCCCCGTAAAAAGAAAAAAAAGTTAAAATAGTAAAATTCCAGATTGTGAATCAAAATAATTATTCACAAAATGCAGCAAAATCACTCTGAGAAAAGTTTCCACAGTCACACTTGTAAAACAATTTCCTGATTATATACAGTACTGTACTTCAGTGGTGTCTGCCACAATGCCTCCTTACTTACCGGAGATTTAACATACACTGCGATGTGTCCATACCGCTAATGGACATTCACAATTATGGGACCAACTAATGCTTATAGTTATGAAGTCTTAGTGAAAGTAGATCCAATAGGCCTGAGAGCTCATTAGGGAAAAGGTATATAAAGTACACAAGCAGTCAGTGTTAACCAGCATTGTACTTGACATTCCCAACTGTTCAGTGCATTATATATATTCATATCTGGGTTGAGTGGGGCTCCCCAGGCACAAATCAGCGACCCTCAGGATATGAGTCGAACGCTGTTATCTACTTGGACTACCTGATATTTAACTGGGAACATATGTTGGGTCAATGACTTAGTCTTCATACCTTGTTGAGGGTGTGGAGCGCCTCCTTGGCTGCCACGAGGGCGGGTTCAGCCTTCACCAAATCTTCTTCACACTCTTTCCTCCTCTTTGCCACCCTCAGTTTCGATAATGGCCTCGCCGCTTCTCCTCATTGGCCACCTCATTCTCTTTGGACACCTGATGGAATAATTTGGCATGAGTGAAATAACTATATCCAGGTGTGTGTGTGAAGCTTTCATATTCATTATATTATTTCATCGATTAAATTACTGTATTATTATTGTGACAAGTCCTATTTTGTTTCTATTTGTTATTGCTTTAATCAAAATTAACAGTCATGTTATTGCCATATTATTACTATTATTATTATTATTGTTGTAATGATCATCAACAGCATTTTAATTAAGTACTACTGTTATCACTATTACCATCATTATTGCTCTCACATTCATAATATTATTATCATCACTATTATTATTATTAACATAGCATCATTATTACCATCATTAGCATTATTATGAGTAGCAGTAGTGTTTATTTATTTTCATAACCTATTCGTTCTATATGACTATCAACTTTTAAGACTTGCCTTTGCAGTCTCCGCCTCCCTAATACGGATGAGCTTGTCGGCCTCGTCGTTCTTCTTCTGCAACTCCACCTCCTGCGTTTGCCAGCTTGGCCTTGAGGGCGTCAACCTGCAGAAGACACATTTTCTTGTGTTACAGTTTTTCATATTTTTTATTTTCCACTTGTTTTGTGGTCAGAAAGTCTGACTACAAAGTTAAATAAAGTCAGATTAGGGTAAGTTATCAGGGCTGTAGTTCTACATTCTGAAACAAGCATGGACTAACCTGGGCTGAAGTGGTTCTCAGTTTCTCCAGACCATTCTGAGTCTCTCAATCTTTGCCTGGAGGTCATTGTGTTTTGGCACAAAGCAGGTTGGAGTAGAGCGAAATGAAGCCGAGGAAGGTTTGGGTGTAGTATAATTATAACGACGATCATTAGTAAGGTAGAGGCGGCTCATGTCATTGACGGACCCATGTACATGAGACATGAACTTGGACACAGACTCTCGTAGCCCTCCTATAGGAAAGAGCAAGAAACACAGAGGTTAATACATGAACCCCTTTTGTCAGAGGGCCTTACTTAGTACGTCCTCCTACACCCATAACACCAGAAGGACATTACCTGGTATGTCCTTTAATCTACCCGACATTTATAGTTTTGAATTTTTTAGGTCTTTATTTATGCCCCTTTCAGAGGATGGCAGTCCTACATACACAGGCCAACTGGCCATCAAACTGAATTACGGAGACTCTCGCCTCGTAGTGCAGCTGCACCTTAAGTTTGAGTCACCGTTGACTGCTAGTGGGTGTGGAGATGAGACAGGAACTCGTTCCTCATAGTGTGCCTAAGACAAGTTAGTGAAGTGGTTGTTTTCTACAGCAGGTTTTAAATGGTAAAAATGTTTGGATATACAGTACACTAATGGTAAAATGATGTCCAAGACACTGGTAGTTAGGATGAATTTACAGAGTTTATCAAAGGTTTGTTAATTGGAAACATGGAAGAGGTGGTTTTGTACTCTGAGATGTAATGCTCAAGGCTGTGTTTTCTATTTTTGCCACAAATTCGACACTGTGTAAGTGTAAGGGGAAGGATTTCTAATGAGTTCCCAACATGACCAGAGCCAAGTCTGATTCTGGCAGTAACTACATCACTGAGTCGAGTCAGACATTTATTCCTTCCGTATTGATATTTTGTGCCACAATGTTTATCATAGCAGCGAACACTAACACTGGCTCTTCAGTGTTCACTTCGTTCTTCGGTTATGATTTGATGAGCAGCTTTCTTGAGGCGTGTTCACTCAACCAGGAGTTATGGTTAAAGCGTCATCAGGGATAGGGGTATGCAAGCGGATTTTGCGAGCCTGTCTACATAGTCGTGTTTGTGGAGGACAATATGGGATGGGATCCATAAAAGTGGATAAGGAGGGCATCTGTCTTCACCTTATGAGGCAATGCTGGATTTGTCTCACTAGATCTGACAGACGGGATGAGGTAAGTGATTGACTCTAGTCCGAACGAAAATCACTGATCACCATTCCACTCCGCTCCTCGTCCAGCAAGTACCACAGTTGATGGCCCGAGGGTGCCTGTAGTTTACATCCTTGTTATGCTTGCCCAATCCGGTAGGCGATGCATTGCTTCGGTGACACATGTCATTCTGGAATACGCAACATAACACAGCCTGCTACACCCAATGTTCTGTAGTGAGCCGTTGGTGTAGACGATGAATGAGTCCTCTGGGATGAGCTTTTGTGACGTCACTGATCTTCTGTAGTGATGCTTGTCGTTGTACTATTAGATGATCATTTGTCTTAGTGTCAGAGTAGTGTAGGGACGGCAGAGTGATGGCCCATGGTGCCATCAGTCAAAAACCTCACAAAAAGTCCAACAGCTTAATCCAGTCGTCCTTACTTCTCTAACTCAGCCATTGACTCCATTTGCACATAAATACAATAAAAATAACACTGAAAACGGATCTAACTCACACCACCATGGTGTCAGATTTCTGTTTTCTGTGTACTCAACAATAGAAATGTTTGGAGGGTGAAATTGCTCTGATATGGCACTGGGCTTATTCTAAAATGCTCTGATATCTCACTAGCCCCAGTCAGATTTTTCTCTCCTGTGTTGGGGTAGTATTGAGCTTAATGTAGTTATCTGTTTTCTTACCTTTTTCTCTAGTAACCAGCCTGTTCTGTTTACTTGTTTGATAAAGACTGACCACGACGTTATGGGTGGTGGGCTGCCAGCTGATGATAAAGCGATAATTCACACACACCCTTCCTCCACCTACACACCCTTCTCCTCCTCTCCCCTCCTTCACTCACACCCCTTCCATCACAAACACACACACACACACACCCACATCCTTTCCATTACACATACATATTCCCTCTCACACATCCCTCCTTCACACCCCCCTCGAAAATAGTGTTTGGTGACCGTATTGTACTCTGGTGCTGACATAGTTTTGTAATGAAACTGGGACCCTTATTATTTTCTGTAAATTATTTTATCACAATAATGTCAGTATGGATATTCCATAGTCCTTGCAATTGCTTTCTGTATCACTATACCTGTACTTGCTGACCATAAAGCAACTCAAGATTCAAGTTCATCCGCCAGTAAGATAATGACTTTTATGGCATAGAATTCTACTGTATTACTTCACTGTGCCAGTGTATGGATACAGTTAATACTTTGAGGACGATAGATTAACATCTTAAGATTTATTGCTTTGTTATCAACATTACAGAGTTATAGTTTACACCATACAGTAATCCTTAAAAAGGTACACCCAGAAAGACAGTATTACGACCTTTGCTGGTCTTTACCCTCTGGGACACAGGGTCAGTATTTTGAGATACCCTGGGTATAATGGAGTGTTGGTATGCCGACTCTCTGCCATTTCCTTATGTTGTTAGAATACAAGTCATTTAGTGGGATTCATTAGATATTTTGTTTCTTTGTCTGCCTTTTATTTCATTTGGATGATTGTTAAGGAGAATGAAGTGGCTCCAACACTTATACACCACTTCGGTTTCAATTGCATAATAAAAAGTCAAATCCATATCGAATCTCATGAGCCGAGACCATTATCCATAATCGAGATCATCTAACTAAAGAGAGACTGTACACATAAATAACCATAAGAATGAATATCTGAATTAAACTGACGTAACTAATGGGTAGATGAGATATTACTACATAATCTCTAATTATTTCAGTCAGCCCTTTGCTACATGTTGGTTTTCTTTCATAAATACATATCATTTGGGAAATGATAACTGTTCTGTTTAGGTCTGAAACAATTCTTTCCTACTGTATGCCATAAATACATCTCCAAACAATGATTCATCATTAAAGTACTACACAACACTTAACCATACATTTTATCCCAAATATTGAGCTTAGTATTATTTCAGTAGTCTAAATCAAAAGAAAATTGCATTACAAAACATATTTATATAAGGCCTATATAGTCAGCGTGTAACTAACAGGCAGCCAGTGTCCCAAAGTCCTGTCGCGAACCATGAACACCGAGATTCAGACTCTAGAATCCGAAGCATTAATGGGCAGAATAATGTATCAGTGTCTATTGCTTCGGGTTCACGAGTCTGAATCGTGGTCCGCGACAGAACTTTTCGGGTGATTATATATTTGTTCATTCCGATTTCATTGGACCCGAGGGTCGCGATACTTTTGATGAGTGCACAATGCTACAGCCATCACTTACGGCAAGTACACAATGTTGCCCAGGAAGGTCTCGGAGACAGACACCAGCGCCTCTTGCGGACTCGTGGAACCAGTCGATGGTGGTGCAGCTGATGATGGCTGGGAACTGGCGGGCCCGAACCCTGTATCACGGTAAACAGTTATGATAGTTTATAGATCTGAAGAAAAAATTCAGGAGCATCATCAATTGACTGTCATTGACGATACAATATTGTTTTATTTGTTATTCACTAGTTAGTAAAGATAAGTTACTGTAATAATCTGTGGTTATTAATACCTGTACCCTTCACATACGTCAGGAGCACACCCCAGCATCACACACACACACACCCTCAACACTACCCACACACCCCAGCATCACACACACACACACACACACATACCCTCCAACACTACCCACACCCCCATCACACACACACACACACACATACCCACACTCCCCAGCATCACACACACACACACACACATACCCTCCAACACTACCCACACACCCCAGCATCACACACACACACACACACATACCTCAACACTACCCACACACACCCCAGCATCACACACACATACCCTCAACACTACCACACACCCCAGCATCACACACATACCCTCCAACACTACCCACACACCCAGCATCACACACACATACCCTCCAACACTACCCACACACCCCATACACACACACACACACACACACCCTCCAACACTACCCACACACCCCAGCATCACACACACACACACATACCTCCAACACTACCCACACACCCCAGCATCACACACACATACCCTCAACACTACCCACACACCCCAGCCACACACACATACCCTCAACACTACCACACACCCCAGCATCACACACACTACCCTCCAACACTACCCACACACCCCAGCATCACACACACACACACACACACACCCTCAACACTACCTACACACCCCAGCATCACACACACATACCCTCCCTACCCACACACCCCAGCATCACACACACACATACCCTCCAACACTACCCACACACCCCAGCATACACACACACACCCTCAACACTACCCACACTCCAGCATCACACACACACACCAACACTACCCACACACCCCAGCATCACACACACACACCAACACTACCCACACCCCCCAGCATCACACACACACCACACCAACACCACCCACACCCCAGCATCACACACACACCCTCCAACACCACACACACACCCCAGCACACACACACACACCCTCCAACACCACCCACACCCCAGCATCACACACACCCTCCAACACCACCCACACACCCCAGCATCACACACACACACACCAACACCACCCACACCCCAGCACACACACAACCTCCAACACCACCCACACACCCCAGCACACACACCACCCACACACCCCAGCATCACACACACACCAACACCACACACCCCAGCATCACACACACACACACCAACACCACCCCACACCCCAGCATCACACACACCCTCCAACACCACCCACACACCCCAGCATCACACACACAAACCCTCCCAACACCACACACCCCAGCATCACACACACACACAACCAACACCACCCACACACCCCAGCACACACACACACACACCAACACCACCCACACACCCAGCATCACACACACACACACCCTCCAACACCACCCACACACCCAGCACACACACACACCTCCAACACCACCCACACACCCAGCACACACACACCAACACTACCCACACACCCCAGCACACACACACCAACACCACCCACACACCCCAGCATCACACACACACACACCCCAACACCACCACACACCCCAGCATCACACACACCCTCCAACACCACCCACACACCCCAGCATCACACACACCTCCAACACAACCCACACACCCCAGCATCACACACACACACCTCCAACACCACCCACACACCCCAGCATCACACACACACACACCAACACCCACACACCCACATCACACACACACACCAACACCATCCACACACACCCCAGCATCACACACACCCTCCAACACAACCCACACACCCCAGCATCACACACACCCCTCCAACACCACCCACACACCCCAGCACACACACACACACACCAACACCACCACACCCCAGCACACACACACACACACACCAACACTACCCCACACACCCCAGCACTCACACACACCCTCCAACACCACCCACACACCCCAGCATCACACACACACACCTCCAACACCACCCACACACCCCAGCATCACACACACACACCAACACCACCCACACCCCAGCACTCACACACACCCTCCAACACCACCCACACACCCCAGCACTCACACACACACACCCTCCAACACCACCACACACCCCAGCATCACACACACACACCCCAAACACCCACACACCCCAGCATCACACACACCTCCAACACTACCCACACACCCCAGCATCACACACACCCTCCAACACCACCCACACACCCCAGCATCACACACACACCCTCCAACACCACCCACACACCCCAGCACACACACACACACCAACACCACCCACACACCCCAGCACTCACACACACCCTCCAACACCACCCACACACCCCACACACACACACCAACACCACCCACACACCCCAGCATCACACACACCTCCAACACCACCCACACACCCCAGCATCACACACACACACCACCACCCACACACCCCAGCACACACACACACACACCAACACCACCCACACACCAGCATCACACACACACACCCAACACCACCCACACACCCCACACACACACACACCAACACCACCCACACACCCCAGCATCACACACACACCCTCCAACACCACCCACACACCCCAGCATCACACACACCCACCAACACCACCCCACACACCCCAGCATCACACACACACCCTCCAACACCACCCACACACCCCAGCATCACACACACACACCAACACCACCCACACACCCCAGCACACACACACCTCCAACACCACCCACAACCCCAGCATCACACACACACACACCAACACCACCCACACACCCCAGCATCACACACACCCAACACCACACACACCAGCATCCACACACACACACACCAACACCACCCACACCCCAGCATCACACACACCCTCCAACACCACCCACACACCCCAGCACACACACACACACCAACACCACCCACACACCCCAGCATCACACACACACACCCCACCACCCACACACCCCAGCATCACACACACCCCAGCATCACACACACACCAACACCACCCACACACCCCAGCACACACACACACCCTCCAACACTCCCACACACCCAGCACTCACACACACACCTCCAACACCACCCACACACCCAGCACACCACCAACACCACCCACACACCCCAGCACACACACACACAACCAACACCACCCACACACACACAATCCAACACCACACACCCCAGCACCACACACACACACCAACACCACCCACACACCCCAGCACACACACACCCCTCCAACACCACACACCCCAACACACACACCAACACCACCCACACACCACACACACACACACACACCAACACCACCCACACACCCCAGCACACACACACACACCCTCCAACACCACCCACACACCCAAGCATCACACACACACACCAACACCACCCACACACCCCAGCATCACACACACCTCCAACACCACCCACACACCCAGCACTCACACACACCTCCAACACCACCCACACACCCCAGCATCACACACCACACCTCCAACACCACCCACACACCCAGCACACACACACACCAACACCACCCACACAACCCCAGCACACACACACAACCAACACCACCCACACACCCCAGCACACACACAACCCTCCAACACCACCCACACCCAGCACACACACACACCAACACCACCCACACACCCCAGCACACACACCCAACACCACCCACACAACCCCAGCACACACAACTCCAACACCACACCCAACCCACACACACACACACCAACACCACCCACACACACCCCAGCACACACACACCACCACCCACACACCCAGCACACACACACACCAACACCACCCACACACCTGAATCACACACACACACACCTCCAACACCACCACACACCCCAGCATCACACACACACACCCTCCAACACCACCCACACACCCCAGCATCACACACACACACACCAACACCACCCACACACCACAGCATCACACACACACACACCTCCAACACACCACACACCCCAGCATCACACACACACCCCTCCAACACCACCCACACACCCCAGCATCACACACACACACACCCCAACACCACCCACACACCCAGCATCACACACACACACCCTCCAACCCACCCACACACCCCAGCACACACACACACCCTCCAACACCACCCACACAACTCAGCATCACACACACACACCTCCAACACCACCCACACACCTCAGCATCACACACACACACCCTCCAACACCACCCACACACCCCAGCATCACACACACACACCAAACACCACCCACACACCCCAGCATCACACACACACACCCCAACACCACCCACAAACCCCAGCATCACACACACACACACCCTCCAACACCACCCACACACCCCAGCACACACACACCCCTCCAACACCACCCACACACCCCAGCATCACACACACACACCCTCCAACACCACCCACACACCCCAGCACTCACACACACACACACCCCCAACACTACCCACACACCCCAGCATCACACACACCTCCAACACCAACCACACACCCCAGCATCACACACACACACCTCCACACTACCCACACACCCCAGCATCACAACACACACCCTCCAACACCACCCACACACCCCAGCATCACACACACACACACCTCCAACACCACCCACACACCCCAGCATCACACACACACACCAAACACCCACACACCCCAGCATCACACACACACACCTCCAACACTACCCACACACCCCAGCATCACACACACACACACCTCCAACACCACACCACACACCCCCAGCACACACACACACACCCCAACACCACCCACACCCCAGCACTCCACACACACACACCTCCAACACCACCCACACACCCCCAGCATCACACACACCCACCAACACCCACACACCTGCACACACACACACCAACACCACCCACACACCCCAGCATCACACACACACACCCTCCAACACCACCCACACACCCCAGCATCACACACACACACCCTCCAACACCACCCACACACCCCAGCACACACACACACCACAACACTCCCACACACCCCACACACACACACCTTCCAACACCACCACACACCCCAGCACACACACACCTCCAACACCACCCACACACCCAGCATCACACACACACACACCCCTCCAACACCACCCACACACCCCAGCATCACACACACACACCACCAACACCCACACACCCAGCACACACACACACCTCCAACACCACCCACACACCCCACACACACCCACCACCACCCACACACCCCACACACACACACACCTCCAACACCACCCACACACCCCAGCACCACACACACACACCCTCCACCACCCACACACCCCAGCACCCACACCCCCAAACATCCCCAACACCACCACACCCCAACACCACACACACACACACCAACACCACCCACACACCCCAGCACCACACACACACACCTCCAACACCCACACACCCCAGCACACACACACACACCCTCCAACACCACCCACACACCCCAGCACACAACCTCCAACACCACCCACACACCCCAGCACACCACCAACCAACCCACACCCCACACACACACACACAACCAACACCAACCCCACACACACACCCAACAACCCACACACACACACCAACACCCACACAACCCACACACACACACCTCCACACACCCCACACACACACACACCAACACCACCCACACACCCCAGCATCACACACACACACACCAACACCACACCCCAGCACACACACACCCTCCAAACACCCCACACACACACCAACACACAACCCCAGCACACACACACACCCAACCCACACACCAGCACACACACCCACCAACACCACACCCCACACACACACACCAACACCACCCACACACCCCAGCATCACACACACACACACACACCTCCAACACTACCACACACCCCAGCACACACACACACCCTCCAACACCACCCACACACCCCAGCATCACACACACACACCAACACCACCCACACCCCAGCATCACACACACACACCAACACCACCCACACCCCAGCATCACACACACACACCAACACCACCCACACACCCCAGCACACACACACACACACCTCCAACACCACCCACACACCCAGCATCACACACACACACCAACACCACCCACACACCCCAGCACACACACACACACCAACACCACCCACACACCCCAACACTCACACACACACACCAACACCACCCACACACCCACACCACACACACACCCCAACACCACCCACACACCCCAACACCACACACACACACCCTCCAACACCACCCACACACACACACACACACCAACACCACCCACACACCCCAGCATCACACACACACACCCTCCAAACACCACCCACACACCCCAGCACACACACACACACCAACACCACCCACACACCCCAGCACACACACACACACCCCCAACACCACCCACACCCCCAGCACACACACACACCCCCACCACCCACACACCCCAGCACACACACCCTCCAACACCACCCACACACCCCAGCACACACACCAACACCACCCACACACCCCAGCACACACACACACCCCAACACCACCCACACACCCTGACCACACACACACACCCCAACACCACCACACACCCCAGCACCCACACACACACAAACACCACCCACACACACCAGCCACACCCCACACACACCCCACACACCCACACACCCACACACCCCACCACACAACACCACCACACACACCACCCACACACCCCAACACCCACCCACACACCCCAACACCACCCACACACCCCAACACCACCCACACACCCCAACACCACCCACACAGCCCAACACCACCCACACACCCCAACACCACCCACACACCCCAACACCACCCACACCCCACAAACCCTATTAAATTCATTGAAACCACTGTCACTGACAGTCTCATCATCACTGACTCTCTATCCTCACTACTTGCCCTTGGTACCCTCGACTCAGGTTGTCACGCTCTTGTCTCTGAAGCCAGACACAAATATGCGTGCCTTGTTGACCGGGGTGTCAAGGTCAAACTGTTGTGGATCCCCTCTCACATAGACCTCATGAAACATGACAGAGTTGATGCCCTCGCCAAACTCGCATCTAACAAAGACACCGTTGATTACAATTTGGGTCTGTCAAAAAGAACCCTTAAAACTGTAATTAGGAAAGAACTTATTGATGAGTTTGATGCAAGTAGACTAGTGCAAACAGGCACTAGTCGACCCATAGATTACCATGATGAGAAGTATCAAGTGAAACATGTACTGTATATGGAGCAAGTAACAAGATCACTAGATTACAAAATGTTGTTACCGCTAGATTAAGGTTTGGATATAAGTACCTCTGGCAGTATGTTCCTCAAGCAGATGTAAACAAGACTAAATGAAAAGTGTGTGGCCAGACATATAGCCACACACTTGAACACTATGTCCTCGACTGTGTGAAGATAGAACCTTTTAGGGACAGGTCCAAGCACACTGTGTGTGAAATGTCACAACACTTAATCACTAATGGCAAGATAGCCGATATATTAAGATTGTATCCACTATTTTGCACTTAGTAACTATATCAGTTCTCGTGTACACAACCAAATACGCAATGTGCTTGAATACTTCTCACGTAAATGTGAATAACAAAGTGTGAGGCCAGACATACTGCCTCACACGCCTGTACTCATGCATTTGTGAATAAGTTACCCTTTATGTACAGAACTAAACAAATAATGTAATTGAAATACTGTGTAACATTCAGTGCCATAATATCCTGACAACGGGGGTTAATTATTATGACCCGTTGTAAGCTCTTCTCTGTAATCATTTTGCGCTCCGCTCACAGGATGAGTGTGGGGTGCACAATAAAGTAGCCGCTGTAAGCGCTAAAATCAAAATCACACCCCAACACCACCAACACACCCGAAAACCACACCACACACCCCAACACCACCAACACACCCCAAAACCACCAACACACCCCAACACCACCCACACACCCCAACACCACCCACACACCCCAATACCACCCACACACCCCAACACCACCCACACACCCCAACACCACCTCTACTACTTTGCTGTCACTCAGAATCAAGTATGTACGATCATCCAGCTATGAAACAATGATATGAGTTATTAAGGATGTCACCTTCGTTGGTGAGTTCTGAGGTGACTGAAAAGGCCGATACGGGACCGGCAGAGTCGTTTACAGATGTTGCACGTGTGGACAGCTACATCTAGGGAGGAGCGGCGGCAGTGTATTTCCGGCGGTGGCGCTTGTTTGCCTCGGTTTGTAGTTGGGTTAATTCGAAGGTATTGACACCTTCTAGTAGTGATCCTCCAAGTGTTATGGTGTGAAGTGATCGTCTCCCAAGTGAGGGGATCGACTTGGCACTTTTTCAGGTTTGTCTTAAGACTATCCTTATACCTTTTCAGTTGCTCGCTAGCGTTACGTAAACTATTCATTAGATGACTGTAAAGAAGCTGCTTTGGCAATCAACTGTCGTCCATGCTGGTAACATGGCCAGTCCAGCGTAGTTGTTCACAGATAATGATAGCCTCGAGGCTCGTACAGTTGGTGTCCGTGAGAATACTGGCATTTGTTCTCTTTTCTTCCCAGTGAACTCGGAGGATGGAACATAGACTACACTGGTAAAAGTTTTCAAGTGCCTTGAGGTGACTCCTTTATGTAACCCATGTCTCACTGCCATATAGCAGGGTGGGGAGGACCACTGCCCAATATACGTGCAGCTTTGTAGATAATTTCAGCTCCCTACAGCTGAAGACACAGGTACGAAGTCTGCCAAAGGCTTGAGATGCACATCTGATCCGATGCTAAATCTCTTCATCGATGTCCTCGGTGGTGGACAGGTGGGAGCCGAGAAACTGAAAGTGGGTAACATTAGAGAGCGTAGTACTATTCAGCTGGGTGGATGGTGGAGGTGTGGCTGAACCAGGGGCAGGCTGAAAGAGAATCTGAGTCTTATGTAGATTCACCTCAAGGCCAATGTGTGCATATGCATTTGCGTAGGTGTTCAGGATCTCCTGTAGGTCGCTTTCAGTATAAGCGACAAGGGTGAGGTCGTCTGCATACTAAAGTTCATTAATGGAAGCTGCGGACACCTTTGTTCCTACCTGTCGTCTTATGTAGAAAAGATCCTTCATCCAGTACTAGATGTCCACCCCGCCGGCTAAATTGGTTCAGGCATGAGTAAAAAAGGCAGTGAAGAAAATAGAAAAGAGAGTTGGTTCCAGTACACATCCTTGTTTTACCCCCATGCCATCGTGAAGTTGCCTGATTAATTTTGGTAGGCAGCCAAACCGGCTGAGGGTCCACCAGAGGGCTTCCCTGTTGATCGAGTTGAAGGCCTTTGTAGATCGATGAAAGCCATGTACAAGTCACAACGCTGTTCTCCGCCTCAGGAAGAAGTCTGTTTAGGAAGACTTGGTTTATAACCTGCAGCTACGGGCACCAGCGAGATCCTGCAGTGGTTGCCATAGTCTGACCTGTCTCCCTTGTTCATATAAATAAGAGCTTGGGTGATTTCCTCCTTTTCCCATATATTCTCCAAGAGAGAATGGAGATGGCTGGTAAGCAGAGGTCCTCCTGCTTTATACACCTCGGCTGGGATTCCATCAGGCCCTGAGGCTTTGTTATTTTTCATCTGTTTGATGGCAGTAGCTACCTCATCTAGGGATGGAGGATAGCTGAGGTGGGTCAGCTCTGGATGATGAGGGACCTGCTGGGTAGTCAGGACATCCACATTGGTGTTTCGGTTGAGCCTTTAATTAGGGAGTTACCGTCGGATGAGTGGAGGGGGGCTGCACCATGAGTGATTGGACCATAAAATGTTTAAGTAGAATTGAAAAATTCGCACATCTTGTGTTGATATGCAAGTTTTTTTTTTCACATGCTCTATTTTTAAAGCAGTCGTTCTTTAGAATGTGAAGTTTATGCTGGGCCACCTCTTTCTTCTTGGGGAAGGTATAGCCTTTGGTCCGAGACTGAGGGTTGTTCTGCCCGTCAGTTAAAGCAGCACGTTTATCATCTGCGAGTAGTACACACACACCAGGTATATTTTTTTCTATTAATTAATGTTTTAAATTATTAATGATGAAACCTACAACATAAGAGGTTAATCATACAAGAATACAATGAATAAATAAAAATAAACGTGAACGCTGCAATAAATAGCCCCACCCCCATCACCATTTTAACACTACTTTTATCCTCTTCACAACTGATTGGCTCGTTAGCCGCTTGGGCGATCGGTCCTGACAGATTGTTATTGTATTTGAAGTCAAATTTTATATATATATATATATATATATATATATATATATATATATATATATATATATATATATATATATATATATACTGCATGTTTTATCATTTGCGATGAAACATACACCCTAATAAGCTGAAAAATTACTGTAGGGTATAGTAATTTTTCATTTGTGAGTAAACAAGGTTTGCAAATATCGAATAGGGGTGTTAAAATATCAAGTGCGGATAAGTGAGGTTGCAAATAGCGAGGGTCACTGTTCCCATACTTGTAACATTTCATCGTGGATATATCCATAATCGGTGCCTGCCAACACCTGTTGTTTATCACGAATATATCCGTGATTGACCCCCTGCCAGTCAAATAAACAAAACAAAAAGATACAGTAATTACATAAAAAATTGTCTAGTATTTGGTAAACAAACCACTTGCATTTGTCAGATATACAGTACATGTGTGAACAAACTCACACAGGAACCTCTGTAATCTTCACTCATTTTTATCCGCTTCATTGTGCTTCTTCAAATTCTGACCTGATACTACTTCAAATGTGTGAACTACATCTTTCCATTCAAACTTCAACTATTCATATTGATCACTGCAAACTAATAAGTTCTTATAACTTACATCTTCACAAGGAGGGCATTCCTTCTTAGCACACTTTATATCTCCTCCCACCAAGCAGCTACAGACTTCACAATCAAATGATTCAAATACTGCTCCAGGATCATATCTGTAAGGTAATAATAAAACTTTAAACTTGAAGAAAGTACAAACAACTGTAAACTCCTCATACTCATTTGAAACTTTGGTACAGTATTGAGAAAGATCAGTTTTGAAAATGAGGAGAATCCACTTACCTAACAGCATCATCGAAACATGGACAGAGGATTTTTTCCACACAGGTATGGCCATCAAAATACCGGCCAGAAGAACAAGGAATACATGTGCTGTAGTAATAATGTGGGAGACTTGGGCAGGGGGAGCAGCGAGGAGGTGTTGGCTGTGTAGTTATCTCCAAGGGTGTTGTGGTTTCTATCTCATCTGTTCAGTGGAGATCTGTATTAGTCTTACATTCAAAGTCATAATTTATACAGTAATCCCTCCCCAACTGTAGGATTACATTTCTAGAATTCTCCTGTGGTTGACAAGAGCTGGATCCAGTGAGAAGTAAAGGGTTAGGGTTAAGGGAAATAAGCACAGGATGTATCTGCTGGTGATATATAAGATCCACCACCACTCAAGATCAGCTATTCAAACCCATTTGTAACAATCTAATGATATTAACACAATAAGCATAATAATTGTAAGAATGATTTAATAAATTATATAAATTGTGGTAATGAATGATTCTTTGAGAAGCATGTCAATGTTCTCTCTTACTGCCACTCATCAACTTGTTCATTTGTATTCATGTTGTTAAGTAATGACTACAGTACTTTCATCTCTAAAACTAAGTTATTTGCCATTTCTTGAAACAAACTGCATTTGTCTAACCAAGGGTGCCTGCCTTTTCTTTTTTATACATAATAAGCACAATTTGGGGCAATATCTCAAGAGATAGTTGCATACATATATAAACAAACTCTCATTATAATCGTCTCAACACATCAAGAAGGATTTAGTTGAGCACAACTAAATGTCAAAAAAAATATTCTTAGGTAATTTACAATATGAAAACACATTAGTCCTTTCATAAGACTTTCAATATTTTACTAAACACAGCCATAATTCACATTAAGACAATTTCAAACTACTTGCAGAGACTAAATCATTACCATGTACAGTATTCATGACCTCCACCTCACAGCCAATCATCAACTGACAACCACCAACGACCATATCCAGGATGAGGGTGTGTTTGCCAGGGGCTGGGGTGGGGGATATAGTTGACAGGATGGACAATATCTTGTCTGGTAATGGGAACAAACCCATTATCTGCCTCAGTGCAGGAGGCAATGATATTAGCCGGTGTAGGAGTGAAGAGCTTCTTGATAAGTTCAAGACAGCTATAGATCGTATTAGGACTAAGGGGGGGATCCCTATCCTTTGTGGTGTCCTGCCTAGAAGGAGAGTTAGCAATGATGGTTGTCAAGGGCAGTTGGTGTCAACGGCCGTCTTGACGGATATTGCAAGTCAATATCAGTCCCATTCATTGACAACTGGGACAACTTCTACGGCAGAAGAGACCTTTATGCTTGGGATGGGGTACACTTGTCTCGGGATGGGGTGGCAACCCTGGCTGGGTCTCTAGAAGGGGCAGTTCAAAAGATATCGAAGTCTTTAAACTGCTAGGGGAACATATGGGCACGGGGGTGGAGGAGACTGCAGTGGGAGCGGGTAAACAAAGTGAAAGATTACAGGGAAATATTGTTAGGAAAAATGACAAAACTAAATTAGACGGAGTTTAAACCTAAATGCGGTAAAGGGAGGACTCAGAACACGACTAACTTAAATGTCTACTACGTGAACAGTAGAAGTACGAGAAACAAAATGGATGATATTAGGGCCTTGGTATGTACCGAAAAAATCGATATACTAATAGCATTCACTGAAACGTGGATCAACCTAGACTCACGTGAGTTACCTGTCGAATACCAAATTGCGGATTACAAATTGTTCCATACCGATAGGCAGACCAGGAAAGGAGGCCGAGTAGCCATCTATGTCACGGATAATCTGAAGTGCGAAATAAATAAGGAAATAAAAACTGAGCGGAATACAGAAACAATTTGGATAGAATTAATCGACGGTAGGGAAAAATTAATCATAGGAGTAATATATAGACCTCCCAATCTTGATAGAGTTAATGAGCGACTTATCTGGGATGAAATGCGCAGGGCTTCCATACACAACAAAGTCTGTATAGTAGGCGATTTTAACCTTGGCCAAATAGATTGGACTGACCTTATGGGTAACTCAGTATCAGAGGATTTCCTCAAAACGATCCAGGACTGTTTCCTAAGTCAACATATAACCGAACCCACCTGGGGTAATAATATACTCGATTTAGTTCTGTCGAACAGAGAAAATCTCATTAGCAATGTCGAGGTAGGGAATGAACTTGCAAACAGCGATCACAAAGAAATTAGATTCCAGTTAGATTTTCAGGTCAGATGTAAAGGGAATTCCATTAAAGTCCCGGATTTCAGAAGAGCAGAATTTGATAGTTTAAAGTGGCAGCTAAGAGAGGGGGGTGTCGCGCTTGGGTGTGAACCTGACAGATGACACCGACCTGATAAGGAGATCTAAGATTGCCGAGTTCCACGACAATTTAAATAATGAGTTACTTAATGCACAAAGGCAGAACATACCATACAAAAAACTCAGATCAGACAACAATGACCCTAAATGGATAAATAATTATTTAAAGAACATTATTGGCCAAAGGAAGGCTATAGGTAGAAGGATAAATCGTGGGGAAATTTACCTCCAGGAGTATTATAAGTTATTGGCCGGTAGGGTTAAGACCGAGATAAGAAAAGCAAAGAGGAATTATAATAATAATAATAATTAACGGTTTATTGAAAAAATTCTGCAGCCCGAAGGCTGAAAATATACATTGGACATAAATGACTTATTACATACATTGGTGGTTTAACAAAAGCCTTCATTAGAGAAAGGTAAAGAAACATACAGTGAACATACAGATTAATGTAGGTGTTGAACAGCAAACTCATAGTGTAGTAGTTCCCTCAGATGGTGTTATGAGGGACCTGGCGTGGTGTAGTAATTCCCTCGCAGATGGTGTTATGAGGGGCCTCACGTGGTGTAGTAATTCCCTCACAGATGGTGTTATAAGGGACCTCCCGTGGTGTAGTAATTACCTCACAGATGGTGTTATGAGGGACCTCACGTGGTGTAGTAATTACCTCACAGATGGTGTTATGAGGGGCCTCACGTGGTGTAGTAACTCCCTCACAGATGGTGTTATGAGGGGCATCACGTGGTGTAGTAATTCCCTCACAGATGGTGTTATGAGGGGGCCTCACGTGGTGTAGTAATTCCTTCACAGATGGTGTTATGAGGGACCTGACGTAGTGTAGTAATTCCCTCACAGATGGTGTTATGAGGGGGCCTCACGTGGTGTAGTAATTCCCTCACAGATGGTGTTATGAGGGGCATCACGTGGTGTAGTAATTCCTTCACAGATGGTGTTATGAGGGACCTGACGTGGTGTAGTAATTCCCTCACAGATGGTGTTATGAGGGGACCTGACGTGGTGTAGTAATTCCCTCACAGATGGTGTTATGAGGGGGCCTCACGTGGTGTAGTAATTCCCTCACATATGGTGTTATGAGGGACATGTGGTGTAGTAATTCTCTCACAGATGGTGTTATATGAGTGAGGTTTGGTCTTAGGCCTTCCTATCGTAGACGGATTAACACATCGCTGGTTGTTGTTGGGTCTCACAGGCCGTTATCACTGGGTACCTGGGACCTCACTGTGTGAAGGTCAACTTGGGTACGACTGTTACTGTTGAGTTGTTCTCACTGACTTAAGCACTGTTCACCACTGTTCACCTCTGTTTAACACTGGTTCCGTTCCTTTCCTAAATGAAATTGTAACTTCTGGCGAGAACTTGTTGATATTCCGGTGGGGAGGACGGTTCAGGGGAGGGGGTTGGTATGGGCCAACTTAACAGTTGACCTGGCTGCTCCGAGAGGAGCGCCAGGTACGTCTTGACCCTTCGGTGGTCAAGGATGTAGTGAACTGAATATAGCAGGGGAGGAGAAAACAAACCCCAAAGGATTCTACCAAATGCATCAAACTAAAACACGAGATAAGATTGGACCAATACGTTCAGATACCGGCGAGCTAACTGATAACGACGGAGAAATGAGCAATAATCTGAATAAATATTTTTCAACAGTTTTCACCACCGAAAATTTAAACGTGATACCCGAGGCACCAACTCTATTCAGAGATAGTGAAGAAAACAAATTAAGCGAGATAGTAGTGACTAGTAACGATGTTAATAAGCAAATAGACAAACTGAAGCCTAATAAGTCACCTGGTCCTGATGAGATATTTGCCAGAGTATTAAAGGAATATAGGGAAGAGCTTAGTATGCCCTTAGCAAAGTTGTTTAACATGTCCTTAAAAACAGGTGTAGTACCAGAATCCTGGAGGATAGTGAATATAATTCCGATTTTCAAGAATGGGGATAGATCACTATCGTCTAACTACCGCCCAATCAGTCTAACATCAATAGTAGGCAAATTACTAGAATCAATTATTTCAAACGATATTCGAAACCACCTGGAGAAGCACAAGTTGATCAATGATCCCCAACATGGCTTCACAAGCGGGCGTTCATGTCTAACTAATCTATTAACATTCTTTTCATCAATTTTCGAATCGGTGGACGAGGGGCACAATTATGATGTGGTAAATCTCGACTTTAGCATAGCCTTCGACAGAGTCCCCCACGAAAGACTAATTAGAAAGGTAGCAGCGCATGGTATCAAAGGTAATATTCTTAAATGGATTAGGGCGTGGTTATGGGACAAGAAACAGCGAGTGAGCATAAACGGCACTAAATCGCATTGGAGCAACGTCACTAGTGGAGTTCCCCAAGGCTCAGTACTTGGACCATTATTATTATTTATTATATACATAAACGACATAGATATCGGCATAGACAGCAACATAAGTAAATTTGCTGATGACACTAAAATAGGACGTGTAATTAAACCTGACGAGGACTCTGCAAAACTACAGGAAGATCTAAACAAATTTTTCGAATGGTCGGAAAAATGGCATATGAAATTCAATGTGGACAAATGTAAAGTACTCAGTATAGGAGATGTAAACAGGAAAATCAGTTACCGGATGAACAACGATGCCATTGTGGAATCTGACTGCGAGAGAGATTTAGGAATAATGATAAGTAGGAATCGTAAGCCAAGTAAACAATGTGTTCTTGCTCGTAACAAGGCTAATAAAGTACTTGGGTTCATACAAAGGAGTGTTAGTTACAAGACTACGGAGGTCATCTTAAAATTATATCTAGCGCTTGTGAGACCTCACCTGGATTAACCAGTTCAGTTCTGGTCACCGTATTACAGAATGGAGATAGAATCCTTGGAAAGAATCCAGAGGAGAATGACAAGACTAATCCCGGGCATTAGGAACCTTGAATACGAAGACAGGTTAAAGCATCTTAATTTGCACTCCCTCGAGAGATGTAGAGTGAGGGGCGACATGATAGAGGTGTATAAATGGAAGTCAGGGTTAAACAAAGGGGACATTACAAAGAAACTCAAACTATCCAACCAGGAGTGAACTCATAACAATGGTTTTAAATAAAACAAATTTAGATTTCGGCGTGAAATAGGTAAACACTGGTTTGGAAACAGAGTAGTGGATGAATGGAACAAGTTACCAAATATCATCATTAACTCGAATACGCTGGATAGCTTCAAACATAGGTTGGATGCTTATATGAGCAGTAGGGGTTGGGTATAAACGGGACTGCCCAGTATGGGTCAATAGGCCCGCTGCAGTTTCCTCTATTCTTATGTTCTTAAGTACCACCATTTTTACTACTCTTAAGATATTATAATAAGGTTACAATAATAGTAAGCAGGGGTGTATTCAGGATTTTATGAAGTGGGTTCGGATTCTGAGTGAATGGAAAGGTATGAAAAAAAGAATCACATCTTATTAAATACCATTAGATATGTGCAGGTATTTTTTTTTTTTATTGGCCACCCCCCTACATCTTTGTGTAAGGTGAAGCGCAAAAGCGTTTACAGTGCCCAACAGGGAAGCATGCTAAGTTCATGCTTGCCTTTATGTCTCATGAGTTAAGGGTGTAGAAGCCTGAAGAGTCAAGGGCAGAGAAGCCTGAAGAGTCAAGGGCATAGAAGCCTGAAGAGTCAATGGTTTATGTCATCAAGTTATTGGAAGCTCCACAACTTGTCCCTGAATACGAATTCGCAACTTTCGATTTACAACAGGTACCTACTTTACTGCTAGGTGAACAGGGACTAATGGGGGCTAGGAAGTATGTCCAAACAACTTCCACAGGCCCGGGAATCGAACCCGTGACATCTCGCTTGCGAAGGCAAGAGCGATACCACTCTACCACCAGCACCCCCCATATGTGCAGGTAGTGAGGAACGTGTCGTGTTGGGCCTCAATAACAAAGCGTGTTGGCACTCAGGCCTTCGTTGTTGAGCGGCGGAAATTGGACAGTGATTACATATGAGCATCAAGATCGTCTTAGTGATGTGAATGTGTAAATTGATGTAGGATTCTTAACGTTATTCACGACTGTACATTGAAAACACTCTCTACTGACCAGAGGAATGGGCCAGGAGGTATGCAACCCCCCAAAATTGTCATAAGACAAGATTTATCCAGAAAATTTTAAACGAGTTGTGCTCATGACTGTGATTGACCATCCAAAGGTCGATCAGAGACTGTAGTACAGCATGCCCTTCGAATTCGCGGAGATTAGGTTCTCAAAATGGCCACGAATCGCCAAGTCTGCGAATAACATCTGCTGACCGGGGGAGGGGGGTGTTACATTTTTACCTGTGTACAAAGTAATGTATATTCCCTTTATGTGTTTCCAGAGACTAAATCATTGCCATGTACAGTATTGTACATGTGTGTGTATATCTCTGTGTATGTGTAGACACACACTCACACACCTGCTATAAGAACAGTCCCAACCATTATAAAAATTATTAACAACTCATAATCGATCAGTGTATGTATTCACTCCCAGCCAGTCTTACCTTTTTGCACTGTCTCCATGTTGAAATCCCCTGTATTATAACTGTCTTCCCACTAAGTTATTATAAATCATATTTGCATCACTTACTGTATGTTATTTGTCAATCAAGTGATCCATTCCCCAATTATGTAACTATATTTTCAGCCTTCCAGCTGCCATGCTTTTTCAATAAACAGTTAATTATTATTATTATTATTATTATTAAAATGCATATAAATATATAATAATGGTAAATCCTCTCACAAATACCGTAACAAGAAACACAACAAGGTGTAATGTAGAAAAAAATGTGTCTACCCTCAAGTCAAGTCCGTGCTTTGTTATTAAAATCAATTTGCTAGAGCTGCCATATAGCGTTAGCACCAGCTGGGTTGATATGTACAGTAGATCTAACTAACAGAATTTCTTTCTTAGCCATCTAGCCAACCCAACATGAAGGATGTCAGTAACTGTGGTGTAATACTGTATACTTTTTCACAACATTCATGTCGGATGGTGTGTGCATGTAAATGAGTAAAAAAATAAATGAAGGTTACGTATATCTACCCATTAAAAATTGGTGGTTACAATGATGAGCTAACCTAGCTAGTACAATGACATGATTAATCACTGTTAAACACTATTCTATCAGTAAACTATTAATAACAGAAATCCAGTGAAATATGGCAGGGAGAGTGGAGAGTTAAAACTGCAGACGACACGCTAGCTAGCAGTCACTCCTTTCACCAGCTCTCATTGCCAGGCATAGCCAGGCATACATATTGGAGAAATACATAACCTCTTCTCTCTTCATTTGTTTGGACGCCTTCCCATGGCAGGATGAAGGCGGCTGAGGGAGTTTGGAAGCCATAACAAGCACAAGGAGCACAGTTGTTACGAGAGCAGTTTAGCACACACGCAACGTGGACAAATGTTTATCCCAGACTGAGGCGGAGCAAGAGGGACACGTGGGCGAGCCTCCCAGGACAAGAGAGACACCTTTAGGGACGCCACAAAATCACGCACTCCCCGTACCGACCCTAAAAATGCTGGCAACCTTAAAACTACCCACAGACATTCTTGGGTACATCCAGGGTGCTATCCGCGAATAATAGAGGACCGCGAAATAAAAATCCGCAAATTATCCGGGCGTACTGTATTGTGTTTTTAGGTAAAACAGTCCATAGTGACAACAGTGGCTGTGGTGGAAACTGAAAACAAATTGAAGTGAAAAAAAAACATAATGAGACAAACAATCAGGCACCAGTGCCTGGTGGTAGCCAAGAAATAGTATTTGGTGTCACAAAGAAAGTTTTTCTTTTGTGTGTTTGTTTTCTCAAGGACTGTAATTGTGTTTACAATCACCATTCATAGGGAGATACAGTGTAAACAGTGCTAGTTCTCTACATAGAGACAATTCGTTGATGAGAACTGGAAAAGAGAACATTAGTAATAATTAAAAACAAAACGAAATGTCTCGACGGCACTGTTGCCACCACAAAGAAAGTTATTTTTCTGTGTTTTCTGAAGGACTGTGATTGTACATATGATCCGCCATTCATAGCGAGATACAGTGTACATAATGACAGCACAAAGAGATACCAAAATTTTGTCTAGGAGAACTGATGAAGAAAACAGAAAACAAGTCAAACTGTCTTGGACGGCAACACTGGACGAACGAGTGTGTCGGGAGGTCAAGACCAGCAGGGCAGATAAATTATTTTTTTAAATAATATTAGTCTGCCACAAGGGCATGATCACTCACACATCTTACTTCACTTAGTTTACAATTAGTAGATGTGATTATAAAGGAACTCATCCAAATGAATCCACGCCAAACGAACTAAATAATCCAACCACTCTTTTCGTAGAAACTCTTGAGAGAAAATTTTCTATTCCACATGCTAAAGATCCGACTCACTACAGAGGGGAACAAACACCCAAGCCACTGGACCTCATCATAACTAATGAGGAGGGTATGGTGGCCAATCTGGAACACCTAGCCCCAGTTGACACCAGTCACCACAAAACGTCCTTCAGATTTAACTGTCACTTGGTTTATAACAAAACCAGGTTCAGGCTCAAATATTACAAAGGAAATTATGATGGGAGGAGGTGAGAAGCATACACTGGCCTGACTCAGGGGAATAAGAAAGTAGATACTACGCTGAATATCATAGCCAGTAAAGTAAACCACCCGATTGACAAATATATACTGTACCTAAGACCAAACCCAGTGGCTTCAGGAATGCATGAAGACCGCTACACATGAACCATGCGGCGGTCGGCAAAGTTAAGAAGAAAACTCAGGATTTCGAGATGTCAGTTAGGACAAATGATGAGCAGGACAGGAGGATGTATACCAGATCCAAGAACCAAGCAAAGTCAGAGTGTGGAAGGGCTGAAAAAGAGTTCCAGAGGCGGATTGCAAATGAGGTCAAGCTAAACCCAAAGGCTTTTTACTGCTACGCAAAGTCGAAATTAAAAATGCAATTAGGAACCTGAGGCTTGAAGATGGTAGTTATGCAGATTCTGACCAGGATAAGGCAGAGGCATTGAACAAGTTCTTTTCCTTGGTGTTTAGAGAGAGAATGCGAACAATCTTCCTGCCTTTGAGGAAAGATGGTTTGACATAGTGCTGGCCCATATTGTGTTCTCGGACGAGGTTATAAGAAATAAACTATCAAAGCTAAAGATTCACAAAAGTCCCGGCCCAGATATGGTACATCCCAGAGTATTAAGACAACTGTGTAATGGGCAAATGCCTGGATGAGGAAAAGGCCCCTGATGACAGGGAAATGGCTTATGTGAGTCCGATATTTAAGAAGGGCAATCATCACTCCTTGAATAATTATATCCCAGTGAGCCTGACAAGCATAGTGTGTAAAGTATTAAAGAGCACCATAAGAGATGCCATGGAGAAACAGCTACAGCATTTTCTCGATTTAACGAACTAATTAGAGCCACCCCTCGTTGTTAAATAAAAATTTCCGCTAAATCTAGGTCTTGCTCAACTAAGTATACAATGGAGCACCTCAGCTTTCGCCTTTATTCGAGATATCTTCAGAGGCAACTGAATACACAGGGATGGAATGTCAGGTCACCCAATTTTGGGTGGGAGATTAGTGGGTCTCATGACCTGAAGATATCTTGAATAAAGACAAAAGCTAAATTATTTTGGGGGGAGGCCTTACCTGACCTGATGCAATATCAGGTGAAGGTAGGGTGGGGGATTAGTGGTCTCATATTACTGCCCTTCTGATGGAATGTCAGGTCACCCTTTCTTAGGTGGGGGATTAATGAGGCCCATGACCTGAAGATGTCTTGAATAAACACGAAAGCTGAAGTATTTTTAGGGAGATTGTGATACGTATAAGAATAAGTGAACAAAGTTGTATCCCTTCAACATTAAATTACATAACATTTTAAAAACTGGAGTGAGTGAGCAGAAGGTGTGGGTGATTAGAGAGATGCGTGTTGTCTTAATTCCCATGTGCGTATGTGTGTGTCGAAGCATCGAGGCTACCATTATCCATGAACAACTACGCTGAACTGGCCATGTTACCCACATGGACGACAGTAGACTGACAAAGCAGCTACTTTACAGTCTCCTTACGAATGGTAAATATAACGCTGGAGGGCACCTGAAAAGGTATAAGGACAGTCTTAAGACAAACCTGAAAAAAGTGCCAAATCGACTCCCACACCTGGGAGACGATTATTGTACACCGTAACGCTCGGAGGATCACCACACATGAAGGTGTCAACACCTACGAGTTAGCCCGACTGCAAAATGAGGCAGACAAGCGCCAGCGCCGGAAAGACGCTGCCGCCACCCCTACCGCACTAGGTGTAGCCCTCCACATGTGCAACATCTGTGATCGACCCTGCCAGTTCTGTATCGGCCTCTTTAGTCACCTCAGAACTCACCAACCTAAGTGACATCCCTAATAACTCATATCATTGCATCATAGCTGGATGATTGTCATACTCGATTTCAAGTGAGAGCAAAGTAGTAGTAGTGGTAGTATAGTCGTAGTCGTAGTAGTAGTAGTAGTGAAACACCCTGACTTAACCCCAGCAGAAAGAGCACTTCTTGCACTTCCACCAAGACTGGGAGGAATGGGACTAACCAATCCAGAGGAGATTGCTGCCACCGAACATCAAAATTCAATTAAGCTCACGGCAGCCCTCACGGACCACATAACAGCCCAGAATGCAACAGGGGAGGTTGATACCAGTGAAGTAAATAAGATTCGTAGGTCCATTAAGACAGATCGAGAGCACTGCCAAAATGATAAGTTGCAGCAACTGTTGCTGCAGGTACCAGAAAATTAAAAAAAAAAAGTAGCTATAGCGCAGGAGGTGGGCGCCTCGAACTGGTTAACTACGTTACCGATAAGGGCAAATGGTTTCAGTCTTAATAAACAAGAATTTACAGATGCCATTGCTCTAAGGTATGGTCGGCCAGTAGAAGGTTTGCCCTCCCAATGCGTGTGTGGCTCTTCCTATGATGGCGATCACGCCATGGTGTGCAAGAAACGGGGCTTCATATGCATGAGGCATGACGAGGTAAGGGACCTCACCGCAAATATGTTGAAGGAAATTTGCCGGGATGTCATGGTAGAACCGACCCTCCTTCCTTTGGATGGTGAGATCTTCCAACACAGGACTTCAAACACATCTAACAAAGCCCGTGTGGACGTCAGTGCTCGAGGATTCTGGATGCGGGGACAGCGAGCTTTCTTTGACATCAGGATTTTTGATCCCATGGCCGCATGTCACCGTAACCTAGCGCTCGATGCTGCACATAGGAGGAACGAGAACGACAAGAGAAGGGCCTACGGGGAGAGAATTCAAAACGTTGATCAAGGCAGCTTCACTCCTCTAGTGTTCACAACCTCTGGTGGGATGGGACCAAGTGCAAGATGTTTCTACGCCAGACTCGCGGAGGTGATCTCCGAACAGAAGCAACAGCCCAGAAATTACGTTATAGCCTGGATGAGATGTTGACTGTCTTTCTCTCTCCTTCGGTCGGCTTTGCTCTGCCTCAGGGGAACGAGAGCTTCTGCCCCAATTCCGACAACTGCTGCAGATATTGACTATGAGGCTACAGTCACCGAATGCTGCATAGATCTGCGGCTCAACTAATTCAACACAGATAGGATAGCTACTTATGTATTAGGATATTTAATATTAAGGTAATAAAATGGTGGCGAAGGTGTGGCTATTGGGGGGCTGGAGGCCACGTTTAAAAAAAAAAAATAAAGTAGTAGTAGTGCGTGTGTGTGTTTTATCATTGATAAATACTATTATAGAAAAGACACAATATATAATCAGTAATTTACATAAAAATTAAGTGACAAGTCAAATAATAAGGTAAGAATAAGTATGTTACTGTATATGAAAGGTACTGGTATTAAGAAGCTCAAATTATTACAGTAACATATCTTTACTAATTAATAAATAACAAATAAACAATATTGTGTCTAGTTATAGTAAGATTGACAGAGGCAGTGATGTGAGAAGAACCTAATTGAGGGGTGAGCAGTCAGTTTTTCCCCCTAAAGCCATCCCTCCTCCACCATCAGTCTCTCTATGTACAGAACTAAACAAAGAATTTATTTGAAATAATTAACATTCAATGCTATAATAACCTGACCATTGGGATTAATTATATAGACTTTTCCCTGCGAAAAAGTCATAATTTGGAGCAACATATGACTTTACTCAAATGTACTTAGCTAAAGGATTAGACTTTTTATCTCTAGTGCAAATTATGAGATGTTTATACTTAAAAAGAATGCTATTTTGCAAGGATTCCAGCAATGGAAGTTATATTATGCTAAGTCACATCAGTGACATTTTATAAGAGAAAAACTTTAAGCCTAAAACTAACTTCATCCCATTAAACATTATCACCCACCGCAATCTGCCTCCCCTGCTGGCTGGGGGGAGGGGGTACGGGAGGTGGGGTGTTGACAGCCAGGAGCCGGGTGGTGCGTAGTTATCGGTGGAGGGGTCAGGAGGGACTCAGGATTATAAAAGACAGATAGTTTAAGGTTTTTGCTTAACAAAATTTACTGACTTGACTTAGCAGAATATAACTTACATTGCTGGGATTCTTGCAAGATAGTGATTATTTGGTATAAACATCCCATAGTTTGCACTAGACATTAAATTTTTAGTAATTAACTTAGAATATTTGAGTACAGGTAATAATTTATGCGTTGTGGTTGCAGTTGTGAAGTTTCATGACATCACCAGTGTATAATGCGACTCCATAAGCCCTGGTTTATTCATTGATCAGTGGTCTAAGTGCAAAAGTAGCCCTGTCGAGCTATCATGTATCAATTAATTAAAGAAAATAAATTATAAAGTAAAATGTAATAAGACAATGGTTAAGTAGTGCTGTTAATGTGTGTGCTGTGTAAGTAAACCCTCGAAGGGGGCGCCGGAAGCGAGATGTCACGGGTTCGATTCCCGGGCCGGTGGAAAGTTGTTCGGATACACTTCCCAGCCTCCCTTGGTCCCTGTTCATCTAGCAGCAAAGTAGGTACCTGCTGTAAATCGAAAGTTGCGCACTCGTATTCAGGGGAAGTTGTTGGAGCTTCCAATAACTTGCTTAGACATAAAACATTGACTCTTCAGGTTTCTACGCCCTTAACTCATGAGACATAAAGGCAAGCATGTTTCCCTGTTGGGCGCTGTAAATGCTTCTGAACTTCACCTTACACAAGGATGTAGGAGGTGCCCAATAAAAAAAACAAATAAACTTTTAAAAAGAAAAAAATCACATTGAAATATTGCAATGCCGTTAGCAAAGGCAGGAGAAATATGAAGTTGTTCGCCAGAAGATTCGGACAATCGGCTTTTTCGGACAGGTGGTCCCCCCCCCCCCCATTTAGTCCGGATCTTTGAGGGTTCACTGTACATTGATTTATTACTGTATTATTTTACCGTTTTAGTATTTTATGTACATTTAAAAAAAATATTTGTTTGCAAAATAATTATAAATAGCCCCAATAAACAGAGAGACATTACAACAACTGAAGGAAAAACATCCCCTGCAAGTGAAGAGGAAGGCATCAGGTTCCAGGGTGACTATATCCCTCCAAATGCAGTCATGTTTGAGAAAATAACTTGAGGGATGGTGTGGAAAAAGGACTGAAAATACAGGTAGGGGCAGGCCCTTCAGGCCTGGATGCAGACGGTTGGAGAGTCATCCTCAGCAACAACAAGTTTGGCGTCACAGCAAGTGATCTCTGCAATGCCACCGCTGCCCTTGCAAGAAAGATAGCAATCATGCTGCCATGACAGGTAGTAGGCAGCTACCAAACAGGGAGGTACTACTGCCTGCGAAGATATTGAAAGCATAATGTATTGTCTAACGGTAGACCCTGCTACCATATGGCATCACGAAAATTGTGACCAAGTCCCAGGCTGCTGATCTGACTTTCTGCCTCATTTACACACAATTGCAGGGTCTCAATTGTTTCTCTTACCATTGACAACAACACACACACACACACACACACACACACATATATATATATATATATATATATATATATATATATATATATATATATATATATATATATATATATATATATATATATATATATATATATATATATATATATATATATATACATACATATATATTGTTTCTCACTCTAGATCTTTTTTTAATTTTTGTATTTCTTTATGGTTCTTTATTATTATTATTATTATTATTATTATTATTATTATTATTATTATTATTATTACAATTATTATTATTGTCACTGTTATTATTAGTATTATTATCTTTGGATTTTATTAATTTTTTTTGTTATAAATTTTACATATCTGAATTATTATTATTAATTATTATTGTTGTTATTATTATTGTTATTATTAATAATATTATTACATTTTCACCCCCCAGGCCCTGATGAGGGTCAGTGATCTGTGCCCGGGTGGGCTAATCCCCGTAAAAAAAAAAAATAAATAAATCATGCCCTGACAGCCTGGCATTTCATTCCCCTGAATAAATATCCAGAATGTAGACCTATAGGGGTGGGGGAAGTGCCGAGACAGATCATTAGAAAATGCATAATGGAGGTGGTTAATGATGATGCCAGGGCAGCTGAAGGGAACCTGCAAGTATGTGCTGGCCACCAAGCTGGAGGGGAAGCTGCCATTCACGCCATGAAAAAGATATTTGAACAGCGTGATTGTGAGGCAGAACTCCTGGTTGACGCAACCGATGCATTCAACATAACGACAAAGCTACACTGCACAACATCAAGATCAATTTATGTTGAAAACACCTGCAGGAACCCATCAGACCTCTATATAACCAGTTTCAAGGCCCTAAGAGGAGATACCACCATACAGTCAACTGAGGAAACAACGCAGGGGTACCCTGTTGGCAGGGGTACCCTGTTGCCATGGCAATGTACACACTAGGCCTATCCGTGCTCCAACAAACAATAAAATTTGAAACAACCGCAGTCATTCAAGTTACCTATGCTGACGACCTTACAGGAGCAGGAAAAGTGGAGGACATCAAAAAGTGGTGGGACCTGATAACATCACGTGGTCCACAAATAGGGTACCACCCAAATGCCAGAAAGTCCTTCCTCATTGTGAAGCCAGAACATGATGAACGGGCAATGGAGGTGTTCGGCAGAAGTGAGGTCAAATAACAAAGGAGGGCCAAAGACACGTAGGTGCGGTAATCGGCACGAAGGACTTCAAGACCGAGTATGTAACGGGAAAGGTAAATGAGTGGGTAAAGGAAATCCAAGCTCTGTCTGATATTGCTAAAATAGAGCCACATGCGGCTTTTGTGGCATTCGCCCATGGAGTCAAGCATTGCTGGAATTGCCTAATGTGCACTATTCTTGATATTCTTGATATTGGAAGAAGCTATCAGTATCAATTTTATTCCAAAATTAGTGAAACACCTTCACTTAACCCCAGCAGAAAAGTCAACCTTTGCACTACCACCAAGACTGAGAGGAATGGGATTCACCAATCCAGAGGAGCTTGCTGCCACTGAACATCAGAACTCAGTCAAGCTCACGGCAACCCTCACTGAGCATATAATAGCTCAGAATGCAGCAAGTCAGTTTGATACCAAGGAATTAAACAAGATTCGAGGGTCCATTACGACAGATCGACAGCACACCCAAAGTGATAAACTGCAGCAACTGATGCTGCAAGTAGCAGCTGAGCGCCTCGAACTGGCTAACAACGTTACCGATAAGGGCAAAAGGTTTCAGTCTTAATAAACAAGAATTCGCAGATGCCATTGCTCTAAGGTGCGGTAGGCCAGTAGAAGATTTGGCCTCCCAATGCGTGTGTGGCTTATCCTACAACATCTACCACATAGTGTGCAAGAAAGGGGACGTCGTATCCACGAGGCATGACGAAGTAAGGGATCTCACAGCAAATATGTTGCAGGAAATTCGCCATGATGCCAGGGTAGGACCGACCCTCCTTCCATTGAACGATGCGAATTTCCATCACAAGACTTCAAACACATCCAAAGAAGCCCGTGTGGACGTCAGTGCTGGAAGATTCTGGAAGCAGGGGACAGTGAGCCTTCTTTGACATAAGGATTTTCGATCCCATAGCTGCATGTCACCATAACCAAGCTCTTGATGCTGCACACAGGAGGAACGAGAATGACAAGATCAGGGTATACGGGTAGAGAATTCTGAATGTTGATCAGGGCAGCTTCACTCCTCTGGTGTTCAGAACCATTGGTGGGATGGGACGAAGTGCAAGATATTTCTATGCAAGACTCGCGGAGGTGTTATCCGAACGGAAGCAGCAGCCCAGAAGTTACATTACAACCTGGTTGAAAGGTCGAATTTCCTTCTCTCTTCTTAGGTCTGTATTGCTTTGCCTCAGGGGAACGAGATCTTCGGCCCTAAAGCCGACAATGGTCGCAGATATTGACTATGAGGCAACAGTCACTGAATGCCGCATAGATCTGCAGCTTAACTAACTCAACACAGCTAGGATAGCAACTTTTGTATTAGGATATTTAATTTTAAGGTAATAAAATGGCGGCGAAGGTGTGGCTATTGGGGGAGGCTGGAGGCCACGTTCAAAAAAAGTAGTAGTAGTAGCATGTGCTGGCCACCAGGCTGGAGGGGAAGCTGCCATTCACGCCATGAGAACGATATTTGAGCAGCGTGATTGTGAGGCCGTTCTCCTGGTGGACGCTTCAAACGCATTCAACATACTTAACCGCAAGGCCGCTCTGCACAACATCAAGATCAAGTGTTTTTTGCTTTGCCATGTATGTTGAAAATTCCTATAGGAATCCATCAGACCTCTATATAGTAAACAACAAGGTTCTAAGAGGTGATACCATCATACAGTCAACCGAGGGAACAATGCAGGGGACCCTGTTGCAATGGCAATGTATGCAATAGGCCTATCCGTGCTCCAACACACAATAAAATTTGAAACAACTGAGGTCAAGCAAGTGGCATACGCTAATGACCATACAGGAGCAGGAAAAGTGGACATAAAAAAGTGGTGGGACCTGGTAACATCACGAGGCCCACAAATAGGGTACCACCCAAACGCCAGCAAGTACTTCCTCATTGTGAAGCCAAAACATTATGAACGGGCAATGGAGGTGTTCGGTGGAAGTGAGGTCAAAATAACAAAGAATGGCCAAAGACACCTAGTAATCGGCACGACGGACTTCAAGACCAAGTACGTAACTGGAAAGGTGAATGAGTGGGTTAGGGAAATCCAAGCTCTGTCTGAGATTGCTAACACAGAGCCACATGCAGCTTTTGCGGCATTCACCCATGGAATCAAGCATCGGTGGAACTACCTGATGTGTACTATCCCTGATATCAGACCCCTCCTCCACCCTCTGGAAGAAGCTATCAGTGTCAATTTAATTCCCAAATTAGTGAAACATCCTCACTTAACCCCAGCAGAAAGATCACTCCTTGCACTACCACCGAGACTGGGAGGTATGGGATTAATCAATCCAGAGGAGATAGCTGCCACTGAACATCAAAACTCAGTTAAGCTCACGGCAGCCCTCACGGACCGCATAATAGCTAAGAATGCAACAGGGGAGGTGGATACCAGTGAAGTAAACAAGATTCGAAGGTCCATTACGACAGAACGACAGCACTGCCAAAGTGATAAGTTGCAGCAACTGTTGTTGCAAGTACCAGAGAATTTGAAAAAAAGTAGCTATAGAGCAGGAGGTGGGCGCCTCGAACAGGTTAACTACGTTACCGATAAGAGCAAATGGTTTCAGTCTCAATAAACAAGAATTTACAGATGCCAATGCTCTAAAGTATGGTAGGACAGTAGGTTTGCCCACCCAATGCGAGTGTGGCTCTTCCTATAACATCGATCACGCCATGGTATGCAAGAAAGGGGGCTTCATATGCATGATGCATGACGAAGAAAGGGATCTCACAGCAAATATGTTGAAGGAAATCTGCCGTGATGTCAGGGTAGAAACGACCCTCCTTCCATTGGACGGTGAGATTTTCCAACAAAGGACTTCAAACACATCCAACGAAGCCCGTGTCGCCGTCAGTGCTCGAGGATTCTGGACGCGGGGACATCGAGCCTTCTTCGACATCAGGATTTTTGATACCATGGCCGCATGTCACCGTAACTTAGCTCTCGATGCTGCACACAGGAGGAACGAGAACGACAAGATAAGGGCATAAGGGAAGAGAATTCAGAACGTTGATCAAGGCAGCTTCACTCCTCTAGTGTTCACAACCTCTGGTGGGATGGGACGAAGTGCAAGGTGCTTCTACGCCAGACTCGCGGAGGTGATATCCGAAAAGAACCAGCAGCCCAGAAGTTATGTTACAGCCTGGATGAGATGTCGACTGTCCTTTTCTCTCTTTCGGTCGGCCTTGCTCTGCCTCAGGGGAATGAGAGCATCGGCCCCAAAGCCGACAACAATTACAGATATTGACTATGAGGCTACAGTCACTGAATGCCGCATAGATCTGCGGCTCAATTAACTCAACACAGCTATGTATTAGGATATGTAATATTAAGGTTATAATATGGTAGTGAAGGTATGGCTATTGGGGGAGGCTGGAGGCCATTTGTGGGAAAAAAGTAGTTACTATATATATATATATATATATATATATATATATATATATATATATTGAACAATGGGTATAAAATATATTGGATAAGATAAATCTTGATAAAATCTCACGGGAATAGGGAAACAACGGAGCACCTTAGCTTTCGTCTTTATTCAAGACATCTTCAGAGGCAACTGGATTACATGAACAGAGAGAGGCATAAATATACAGGGTTAGGAATAATAATCACCCCATTGCTTGGGAAAAAAGCTTAGAAGTATTTAAATCATCTAGATGTATGATAGTTATTTAGTGGGTCCCTTATTTTTGACCTGACCTGACTAGTCACGTCACCCCCTTCTCTTAAGCTCCTCTACGTGTGTGTTGGTGTGGGGATTAGTGGATGACATCATTATGACCTGACCTCATGTTTTATAAAGTCACCCTGTATATTTATGCCTCTCTCTGCCCATGTAATCCAGTTGCCTCTGAAGATGTCTTGAATAAAGACGAAAGCTAAGGTGCTCCGTTGTTTCCCTTTTCCCGTGAGATTTTATCAAGATATATATATATATATATATATATATATATATATATATATATATATATATATATATATATATATATATATATCGCATAAATAATGAATACAGTACAGTTGCAATAAAAACCAAAATGACATGTTACTAACGGTATGGGTGGAAACAGCCAAGCACTTCAACTCTCATGGCAATATTGCTTTTCCATGTCTTTGGTCTGATCTCCAAGAAACGAGCTTGGATGAGTCTTTCAAACTTGGTCTCCGTTGTTGTACTTCTGTCATAATTGCCAGGAAACACCTGAAAGTCATTAACATTTGATGAAACCAATATATTTTATACCCATTGTTCAATATACATTTAAAATTACTTCTGAAAAAATTACACCATTCACTTTTCCAACTATGGTAAGACAACTTACATATTTTTAAGCCTAAATTAATTACAAAATGGTCAATCACCTTTTAAAAATCAAAATGAAATATATAGTTGTAATATAAATATTAAGTAAAGAAGACCCTGCTTAAAACATTTAGAATTTGAACAGGTCTAAGTCGATGTCTGCTGCAGGACACAATGGAGGAGTATTTTGCTCTGCCCACATTTTATTGATTAATTCAAATCATAATTTCAAGTTCTAATCATTAGAAATAACTAATAAAATTACAAAAATCAAAACAAAACTATGACTTATTAAATAAGGTTTATAACTTATGCCAATTAACTAAAAACAAGTTTGAAGAAACTACCAAATGGCAATTACCAATGGTTTTAAGGAGAACAGGAGCTTGGTTGGGTGTGGACAGTTAAGGTTCAACAGTAATGGACGTACAGACAATCAAAGATGCACTGACCCCACCCTGGGTCTTGTACTCACAATTTTGCGTGGCAATACTTGGTAAATTAAGACAGTATATAATGGTAATCGTCATTGGTGGATCTATTTTCGGCTGTATTACTGTCAGGCAAATCAGAGGTAGCATTTCTATAATAATAACTGTAAGAAGGTGTAAAATTGTTATGATGAGGTATGATATGTTTTCCTATATAATAATAAATAATAATAAAATAATAATTAACGGCTTATTGAAAAAGTTTTGAAAAAGTTCTGCAACCCGAAGGCTGAAAGTATACATTGGACATAAATGACTTATTACATACATTGACATTGGTAGTTTAACAAAAGCCTTCATTAGAGAAAGGCAAAGGAACATACAGTGAACATACAGATTAATGTTTACAGTGGAGGTCACATAGATCTTGTGAGAGGAGGTATTGAACAGCAGACACGTAGTGTAGTAACTCCCTCACAGATGGCGTTATGAGGGGCATCACATGGAGTAGTAGTTAAGCTAAGAACATAAGAAAATAAGGAGTCTGCAATAGGCCGGTTGGCCTGTGCATGGCAGCTCCTGTCGAGAGTTACTACCACTCTCTATCATCCATGAATCTATCTAGCCTCCTTTTGAAACTTTCCAGAATTCCAGCACTTACTACAAAGTTGCTAAGCTTGTTCCACTCGTCCACCACCCTATTTGTGAACCAGTTTCTTCCTATCTCCCTCCTAAACCTAAACTTATCCAACTTAAATCCGTTGCTCCGAGTCCTATCCTGCTCGGATATTATAAGAACTTTATCTATATCTCCTTTATTGATTCCTTTCACCCACTTAAATAATTCTATCATATCTCCCCGCACTCTTCGTCTTTCTAGGGAATGCAAGTTAAGTTTCTTTAACCTATCCTGATATGGAAGGTTTCTAAGTCCCGGAATTATTTTCGTCATTCTTCGCTGCACCGACTCCAGTGAATTGATATCCACTCTATAATAAGGGCACCAGAACTGAACCGCATAATCGAGGTGCGGCCTGACTAGCGCAAGATATAGTTGCAATAAGACCTCTGCACTCTAGATATAAAACCCAATACCTGTACTCTGTTTGCCTTATTTCGAACATTAACGCACTGTTTTCTAGGCTGTAGGTCCGGGCTTACAAGTACCCCTAGGTCTCTTTCACAAGTCGACTTCTCTAGGTTGATGTTGTTAAGGCTGTATACATTGTCAGTATTTGTTCTTCCAATATTAAGTACGCTGCACTTGCTGGTGTTGAATTTCATTTGCCATTTTTTAGACCACCCCTGCAGTTTATTTAGATCCTCCTGTAATGCATTTGCATCCTGCCCTGAATTAATCTGCCGCCCTATTTTGGTGTCATCCGCAAACTTGCTTATGTTCCCTCACAGGGGCTTGACGTGGTGTAGTAATTCCCTCACAGATGGTGTATGAGGGGCCTGATGTGGTGTAGTAATTCCCTCACAGATGGTGTATGAGGGGCCTGATGTGGTGTAGTAATTCCCTCACAGATGGTGTTATGAGAGGCCTGATGATGTAGTAATTCCCTCACAGATGGTGTATGAGGGGCCTGATGTGGTGTAGTAATTCCTTCACAGATGGTGTTATGCGGGGCCTGATGATGTAGTAATTCCCTCACAGATGGTGTATGAGGGGCCTGATGTGGTGTAATAATTCCCTCACAGATGGTGTTATGAGGGGCATCACATGGTGCAGTAATTCCCTCATGGATGGTGTTATGAGGGGCATCACATGGTGTAGTAATTCCCTCACGGATGGTGTTATGAGGGGCATCACATGGTGTAGTAATTCTCTCACGGATGGTGTTATGAGGGGCATCACATGGTGTAGTAATTCCCTCACGGGTGGTGTTATGAGTGGCATCACGTGGTGTAGTAATTCCCTTACAGATGGTGTTCTGAGGAATCTCACATGATGCTGTAGCAACTCATTCACTACGTGCTGTCGTAGCATCATGTGGACACCACGTGGTCTGGTGTCACAGGACCTCACTCACTCAAGTGAATGAGGTGTGGTCCCAGGCCTCCCTATCGTGGACGGATTAACATATAGCTGGGTACCTGGGACCTCACTGTGTGAAGGTTAGCTTGGGTACGACTCACATGTTACTGCCGAGTTGTTTTTCAAATGACTTAAGACACTCTGGGGAGTTGGTGGTTGAGTGGTACCGTTCTTACCTCGCAAGCAAGATGTCACGGGTTCGATTCCGGGGCCAGCGGTAGTTGTTTGGACACTCTTCCTAGTCCCTGTTCACTTAGCAGCAAAGTAGGTACCTGCTGTAAGTCGAAAGTTGCGAATTCGTATTATGGGACAAGTTGTTGGAACTTCCAATAACTTGCTTAGACATAAACCATTGACTCTTCAGGCTTCTACGCCTACGACTCTTCAGGCTTCTACGCCCTTAATTCATGAGACATAAGGCAAGCATGAACTTAGCATGCTTCCCTGTTGGGCGCTGTAAACGCTTCTGCACTTCACATTACACAAGGATGTAGGGTGGGGGGTTGCCCAATAAATGGAAAAAAAAAATCTTATGACACTGCTCACCACTATTCAACACTGGTTCCATTCCATATGTGGGAGCGGAGATGTCTGTAGCGACATCCAGACAGGCAGTTGCTGTCTAGTGCCAGTAAGAGAAGGATACACAGCTGGCGTCTTGTTTTAACCTCTCACAGGGCGCAGTGGGTATTACGCCAGGGACCAACACGCCATAACAGCCCCGACGATGATGCCAACATGGCCCTACACGACCACGATTCTCCACGTCCTTCAACGGGACGCCAGGGCACCTCTACACCGGCAGGGAACACCACGCCGGTCATGAAACCCTCAGCGGCGGTTTCTCCAGAGAAGAGTGAGGCGGAGGTATCTGCAGTGGCGTTCAGGACATGGAAGCGGTCTATGGAGTCATGGGTGATGTTGAACGGATGGTCACAGCTGGTGGTCACACTCCACATTCGCCTGAACAGTGTCCCTGCATTTCAATTAATGATAGATTCAAGATATCCCAGCGGAGAGGTAGCAGCTCTAGCCCAAGGAAGCCCTGGATGCCATCAGTGGAGTGGTTCTTCAGTCGTCAAACCAAGCAGTGAAATGGAACGAGTTTTTCAACAGCAAGCAAGATGAAAAGGAGCCCATGAAAAGGTACTTTCAACAATGCTTTGCAGAGGCAGTGGAGTGTGAATGCAAATGTCCCACCTGTGATAACGACATCTCTGAGTACATGCCGTTGCGTAAAGTTATGGTGCGCCTGAGTAACCCAGTGTTGAAAAGGGAAATTTTCCAGGGGTACTCGAGTTACACTAGTGTTGAAGTGCTAAGAAACAAGTGTATATCATTTGAGGCAGCAGTGAGGGATGCAGATGCATTGTGTCATATGACTGACCAGGCAGTGGCGGGAACAGCCAGGGAAGTGGCGGCGGTTGGCGATGAGGTCACAAGTGAGTCTGAGGTTGCAGCATCCCAACCTGGACACTCCAGCCGCGTGCACTGTGGGAACTGCGGCATGCCACATACCCCGGGCAAGAGCAACTTCCCTGCAAATGGGGCCACACGTCGCAATTGCTCTGAGGTTGGTCACTTCAAAAGGTGTTGAAAGAGAAACCCAGCCCTAAGTGCTTCTGTAGATGTGTCAGGTGTTGTCACAGTGTCAGCAGCCAAGCTATCCCGCCACCCATGGTTACAAGTGTTTGTGGCCCAGGCTGGGGGCAATTCCCCCGCCACCCCTGTGCTGGCTGTGGCTGACACGGGTGCTATGGTGTGTGTGGCAGGGGCATCCCTGCTCCGGGACATCGGTTTGCGTCCGGGGCAATTTCAGGCTCGCAATGGCCTGAGGGACGAGGAGGACAAACAGCTCAAGTGTCTGGGGTCCCCCCCTGCCGCCTCAGTGTGGGCGAGGGGTTCACAATCCAGGAGGTCTACTTCGTGCAGACAGCCAAAGCCCTCTACCTGTCATTGGAGGCTTGCAAATACCTCGACCTGGTGCCTGTCGACTTCTCTCTCCATGGGCGTGCTGTGGTTGCCGTGGGCGATGGAGGTGGGCAGAATGCAGCCGACGACCTGCCTCTGAGCCCTGGACCTGGGAGCAGTTATGCCCCTACTAGGTCAGTTGAGATGCCCTTGCCTCCTTTGGAGGAGAATGTGGCCAGGTTGGAGGCACGGCACATCAGGCACTTTTCATCCACTGCATCCAACAGGAGGTCTCCACTGCCAGTAATGGCTGGCCTCCCTCATCGCATCCACCCGACGCCCGGCACAATCCCCTACGCCTGTCACACACCTGCTCCCGTTCCAAAACACTGGGAAGCGGAGGTGAAGGCCCAGTTGGAGGAGGACGTCAGGAGAGGCGTCATCCAGCCAGTGCCTGCTGGTGAGGCTACAGAGTGGTGCGCCAGGATGGTCGTGGTGGCCAAGAATAACGGTCAGCCAGGCATACTGTGCAAGCTGTCTGAGGGAGACACACCACACATCTGCACCATTCGACAGTGTCCAGGGTGCCAGTGCACTCGTTCAAAACCGTCGCCGACGCCTTCTGGGCATTTTATCAGGTGGAGTTAGAGGAGGAGAGCAAACATCTGACCACATTCATCACGCCGTGGGGTAGTTTTTAATACTGCAGGACGCCCATGGGACATTGTTCAGCGTTAGATGCCTACACCAAGAGGTTTGATGACGCTATTCAGGATGTGCCCCGCAAGTACAAGTGCATGGATGACACTCTCCTTTATAACTACAGTGTGAAGGGGGCGTTAAGACTCACCTACGATTTTCTGGAGACATGTGCTCGTACAGGTATTACACTGAAAACAGAAAAGTTCTAGTTCTGCAGGAGAGAAGCCGAGTTTGTGGGTTTCCTCCTGGGGTGGGACCTCTACCAGCCCACTGCCCAACGTCTGTCAGTCATCAAGGACATACCCATGCCTGATCGGCCATCAATCACTGACATCAGGTCCTGGCATGGCCTGGTTAACCAGTTGGCTCCCTTCCTTGCCGCTGCACCTGTGATGGAGCCCTTCTGCGAGCTCCTCAAGAAGCCAGTGGGCAAACAGGTGTATTGGGATGATCAGCTGCGGCTCAAGTTTCGCCAGGCCCAGGACACCATCTGTCAGTTGGCCAGGGACGGCTTGGTGTACTACGACAAGTCCAGGCCCACAGCAGCTGTCACTGACTGGAGCAGGGAGGGCATTGGCTTCGTCGTCCTGCAGCAATATTGTGCCGGTGCCTCGCCAGAGACGCCGTTCTGCTGTAGAGGGGGGTGGCGGTTGGCTCTGTGCTATAGCCGACATCTGAGCACGGCCGAGGCTGGCTACGCTACAGTGGAAGGGGAGGCCCTGGCGGTGGTATGGTGCCTGCGGAAGGCCAGGCTGTTCCTCCTTGACTGCCCGAACCTCATCCTGGTGACGGACCACCGCCCCTTAGTTGGGTTGCTTGGGGACAGGGCCCTCCCGGATGTGGCAAATGCGCGCCTGTTCAGGCTCAAGGAGAAGACACTGCAGTTCCGGTTCACGGTCAAGTACCTGCCAGGGAGGCGGAATTGTGCAGCTGACGCCCTATCCTGCTTCCCCGCCCTCAGAGTGGCGCCTGACATAGAGGACCTGTGTGCTGCAGTGTGTGCGGTCACATTTGCAGCACTGGATCAGGATGGATGCATCACTATGGACGAGGACACTGTGTGCAAGACGGCTGTGGACTATCCAGTGTACCAGATGCTAGTGTTGAGGGTGCTGGCGGATGACTGGCGCCCCCACAAGTCACAGGAGGTGGCCTGTCTGCACCCGTACTTCTTGGTGAAGGACAGGTTGGCTGTGGTCAGGAGTTTGGTCACCTACACTTTGACCAGGGCTGTGTGCGCCTTGTCATTCCCGACTCCCTCCGCCACCGGGTTGCCATTAATCTGCACGTGGGGCACCAGAGCCTTGACTCCATGCTCAGGCAGGCCCGGCAGTCCATCTATTGGCCTGGCATGGAGGGTAACCTGCAGTATCATCGGTCCTGGTGTGCTGCCTGCGAGACCCACGCCCCTTCCCAGCCTCCGGAGTCATTGGTCTTGATCGCCGCATCAAACTATCCCTTTCAATAGGTGGTAGTTTACTTATTCCACCTGAAGGGCCACAAGTACCTAGCATATGCTGACCGAATCACAGGCTGGCTGGAGGACGCCCACTTCCCCAACGAGGCAAGATCATCGCCCGCCTGCGGGGTTACTTTACGAGGTGGGGGGCACCTGAGCAGGTCTCCATGGATGGAGGCACCAACCTTGCCACCAGTGAGATGACGGATTTCCTCAAGTCATGGGGGATCGAGGTGCGGCTCTCGTCAGCCCACTTCCCCTAGTCTAATGGCAGGGCAGAGGCTGGGGTCACGACCGCCAAGAGGCTCCTCGGGGATAACACTGGGCCTGGGGGCAGCCTGGACTGCGACAGGCCATCCCAGGCCCCCCTCTAGTGCCTGAACACACCTCTGGGGGCGGGGGGAGGGGGGGCGGGGGGTGAACAAGTCACCCTCCCAACTTGCCACCAGCTCCGGGATGGCGTCCCCGTGGCTAGACTGCACTACAAGGTGGACCAGCACTGGCGGGAAGCGCTTCGTATGAGGGATGTACGCTTGGCCGAAGCCCAGGACGGGATCCTTCTGTCGCGGGGGGAGGCGTCCTGCCAGCTGGCTCCCCTAGCTGTGGGCGCGCAGGTGCGTGTGCAGTACGCCGCCACCATGCTCTGGGACAGGACGGGCGTAGTGGTAGAAGCCCGCCCTCACAGGCAGTATGCTATCAGGTTGACTGGCAGTGGCAGGTTGTCCATCCGTAACAGACGCCGCCTGCTTTGTGGCGCCACCTATGCCTACCACTCCCGTGGTGCTCCCTGCTATGCCGCTTGGCCCCTTCCCGCGGTGCTCCCTGCTATGCCGCTTGGCCCCCTCCCGCGGTGCCCTCTGTACCAGCGCCCTCGCTCACCCCCCCCCGGCCCCATCCCGGTCGGGCATGGCCAGGCCAGGGAGGGGCCGCAGGCCCCCGGGTTGGTTGGCTGACTACGTGGTGTAGTGTGTGCTGTGTAAAATTCGTTTCGATTTTTTTTCAGTTTTTCTTTTGTTTTATTTGCATTGTCATTTCCTTTAACTTGGAGGAGAGATATAAGATTGTAAGAAGGTGTAAAATTGTTATGATGAGGTATGATATGTTTTCCCATATGTGGAAGCAGAGATTTCTGTAGTGACCCCCAGACAGGCAGTTGCTGTCTGGCGCCAGTAAGAGAAGGATACACAGTAAAGTCACCAATGAAGCTGGCATCTTGTTTGAACCTCTCACAATAACCTATTCATCATTAGTTTAGGTCATGAGAAGTTTCCAAATGTTCGTATATTTGTTTAAATCATTAAGAAAATTTTATGTGAGAATCTTGTGGCAGCTGTGGTTGTAGTTGAGTTGTCAATTCAATAATATAATTTTCTTTCCCATTTAAGAAAATATACGAACATTTGGAAACTTCTCACGATCTAAAATAATGATGAATAGTTTATTACAGGTACAACACCGATCGATTATCCGGGAACTGATGGTCCGGCACCTCCTTCAGTCCAGACAAAATTATGAAAGGGCACTTAACTTCCCTCCCTCCCTCCCTCCCAGCCAAGGGTGAAGCTAGTTTTAGGCTTAAAGTTTTTATCTTATAAAATGTAGCTGACTAGACTTAAAAAGAATATAAATTGCATTGCTGGAATCCTTGTAAGATAGTGATTAATTTGAGTATAAACATCACATAGTTTGTACAAGAGATAAAAATTTAGTCTAGTGTAGTACATTTGGGTACAAAGTTTGTACAGTAATGTTGCTCAAAATTATGGTTTTTTTCACATTTAATATACATTTAATATTTTTTTCATTTAAGTTTCTACCAGTCCATGGTGCTGTAGAGACACATGAGGTGTATAATTAGTGGGTCAGAGGTGTATTGTTGATTTATTATTACCTGACCTCGGTTGGTCCAGCAAAATGGATAATCCGGCAAGGCTTTGGAACCAAGGGTGCTGGGAAATCGGTGGTGGACCTGCTATTATAAAAATGCTACCTTTGATTTATCCCGACAGTGATACAGCCAAAAACAGATGCACTAATCACAATCACAATTACATACAGCCTTAATTCACCAAATATTGCCAGGTAAAATTGTGAGTACGAGACCCAGGGTGGGGTTAGTTCATCTTTGGATGACTGTACTTGCATAAGATTAATACTGTATTATTTTTCCTGGCTTACTACAGTATATTCTTAAGTTGTATTGTATTATTTTTTTCTCACACATTACACTGTGTAGTCAAAAGTTTATCAACTCAACTGAAACATTTCCAGGCAAGAGAGACAATAACAGATACATCTGATTAACTGTAATAAAATTTTAGGTTGGTGGAAGGTTAGAAAAAATTCCAACAGAGAGAGAGAGAGAGAGAGAGAGAGAGTCCTTACCTTGTCACTCCCATCTGGGTTCTTGACAGTACTCCACGTCTGACCATCAGGAGAGTAGCGGACAGTGAATGTTTCTACCCACTCGTCCTTGTTACTTCGCCCTTGTAATATCAATCCTGACAGCTTGCTCGGCTCCAGGAAGTCAAACTAACGGAGAAAATTATTTCAGTATATTAAATATTATTAAGGGAAAAAATACTACTTACTGTATTAGATTGTTTTAAAAGTGAAGTTGATTGCGTGCGCACTTTCTTTCATACCCATACCCGCTGAGAAAGAGAGAATAACACACTTTCTAGGTGTGACCCAGAACTGAACCCAAGGTGCAGCCTATATATCCTAGATGTTATAACGCACACTGACCACCCTACTCACAAGTGAAACATATTGTATCTTCCAGCACTTCAAACCCAACATGGAGGCAATTGTTGAAAGATTCTAGTATATCTAGTCATCTCTTAATAAATGAACCCTTTCAATTTTAGCTTCCAGGTCAAAATTTATGGAGGCACCAATTTGTAATAACCCTACATACTGTATGTTATTTCAAAGCAAATATTTCAACATAACTTGCATTCCTACTACATAATCTCTGACTTAAAAGTAACATAATTCCTTTAAAAAATAAAACTTACTCGAACAAACTGGTCAGTTTTGGGTTCTGCTACCCAAGCTCCTGCAGACTCTTGTGGAATGGACGGGCTGTTGAGGCGGATATTTTTTTTCCCATAAAAGTGTTCTTGATTGTTGAGGACTGAGGAAACTATGATCTGATGGTCTGACATCTCCTCATTCTCCAGCCCCATTTGTTCTTCGCACTCTGGCTCTGATTAAGATAAAGATAATGTTATGGAAAAAGTATAGTTTCACACAGACACAAGAGGGTAAGATAGAAAAAATAGATGATTTAGTATTGTATTAGTGTACTGTAGTTTATAATAAAAAGTCTAATGTTAAAAGAATATAAAAGAATTTGTTCAACATAGAATATATATTTTCTTGAATAAAGACAAAAACTAAGATGGTCCAGTGTTTCCCTTTTCCTGTACATATGATACTTTCACACTTATTGAATGTACAGCACTGTATACATAACTGTAATCACTTTTTATATCTTGACACTGCTTTAACACTGTATTCTTGGCTGATTGTGTTCTGGTACAGTACAATAGTGTATGGTACAAGTTACCCAAGCAGTTAGTCCACCCACACGCCTGGCACATGGGGATGAGTTGGAGCATGATGCAATCTCTCAAAAATTTTGTTCCCAGGCCCAGAATAGAAAGGCTTTAAGAGATTTTTTTCTTGGAATTATTTTCTAATTTTGGAGGGAAAAATGTGCCTGATTTTCGTCCTTGGAAACTCGTACACATATATAAATGGGTAATCTATTGTAATGCTTTTCAAAAGTCTGGTGAGACTTCACTTGGAGTTCTGTAATTCTACTTAGTCTCAGAGATACACCAAAGCCTGCAAATTGATAGAGAATATCCAAAGGAGGTCACCAAACTGATGTCAGCTCTCATACACCTCACTTACCAAGAGAGATTAGAAGTCATCAATTGCCTAGTTTATACTGAAGAAGGTGCAAGAGCAAATTTTTTATTAGCTTGTATGCACCATATTCCTCTTGTGCACCATAATGCGAATCATGTCAAATTACTGGGTAACAACACTATTTGCACCGGTAATGCGAATCACACTAATAAACTTTAAAAGAATATTGGGTTAAATTTTCGTGCTTTACAGAAAAAAAAGCATGATCTTGCGAGAGAAGCTTTCAGAAAGTACTAAAGCATGGGCGAGTCCCACTGCCCTTCAGTTTCCTCCTGTCAGTTGTTCCGGTAGGTTGTGTTTGTCCCTTTATCTCCTCTCCCACCCTCCCCAATATTACTCAGATAATAATTTCAAAGCCACCATTGGAAAGCTCATAAAATTCCTGCTCTACAACTATGGTTCACTTACTTGGTTTGTGAGAAAATTTCCAAGATATGATGCCAAGAACACAAATATATTTTTCCTTTATTCGGAGTGAAAAAAAGGCAAACTTATTATCGTCTTTTTTCTGCTTATGTTACAGCCTAATAAATAATGAAGCCACACACACACACACACAGGCTGCAGAACGAAGATGACCAGACCTCACATGTGTGGTCACATATGACTTTTGTCATGGTCACGGAAACTTAAAAAGAACATTACCCAGTCAAATGTATATGGAGTGTAAGATAATAATGAAGCAAATTAGTAAAATCAGCAAGAATACTAGTAGCAGAAAAACTCATTAACATAATTTCATTATTAGGAAAAGAAATTTTTTTTTAGAAAAAAATGTACCTTCATATTTTTTCTTATTTGTAAATCAAATACGCAATGGGACAAAATTATGGTAATTATTTTTTTGTAACTCCAAATTTTTGTAAACCAAGGCTTCATAAATGGGGGTCTGTCTGTACAGTACTTGCATTGTAAGATCTGAATTTGTAATTTTTATATTTATATCATAAACAGTACAGTACTTGCATCAATAGAAGTGTCATAATTACAGTACATGGGGTACATGTTTTTTTTTTTTAGGTGTTTTACCATCCAATGAAGTTTGACCCATTTTACTGTACTAGTTATATTTCAATGTTTGATAGCTTAAAGAATCAAGAGAACTAAAGCAATAATCACAGGGATATAAAGCTGACAAAAGATGTAAACAATGGCGGATGAACAATTGAGTTGGAGGGTTTGTTGGCTGGACAAGGCTTGAAGATGAAGATTGTCCGGGATTTATTAAACATGTACTGTACTACTCCTCCTATTGTCTACACTCACACTCACACACACACACACACACACACACACACACACACACACACACACACACACACACACACACACATTCTCTTCCACACTTCAAACAGAAATTAGTCATGTTAACTGTGAGTACGTACTGACTGTAGAAGTAGAGGGTATAGTAACACCCCCACAGCCAATGACTTCAAACCTCAAGGCAATGGCTTGGTACCAGTCTGTGGGCTTCAATCTCACATATCGTGTTTCTACAGGTTTTGTAAATATCTGAATTACGGGCTCGGAGGCAGTCACAGCACCTCTGAAAATCTGAAAACAAGTATAAATTTGTAAGCAACAATCTTGAAAAGTTTACAGTATTATCATCAATTAGAAAAAAGGGTAGCCATGTTTTGCAATAATCAATCAATTTCAAAACAATAAGCTGTATTTTACCCTCATTAATTTGGATCGTTATAATTCGGATTTTGCTTTATTCTTGTTTTTTTTTTTAATATTTAAACGATTTGAATTCGGAATGAATTTGAAATAAATGAGTGGTTAAAAAAATTCAATTATTGTTATAGGAATATAATATGAAACAGATTAAGAATGAATGAATGTACAAAACTACATTTGGTGAGTAGCTGGCGAAAGTAGGTGGCCGACGAGGAGGGAAGACGACTCACCGCCTCCTGTTCGGTAGCCTGCGATTCCTTTATAATGACAGCATGTAATTTCACCCATAATTTTCCCCCTATTATTCAGGTTCATTTGGTGCTGGGTTAACAAAATATTATCGAAAGATAATTAATTTCCCGAAAAAAAAACCACACTCAATCTCAGATGAGCTATTGTAGACTCCCTAGTATATTCCTCTCTTGTTTACAGAACAGTAACAGATGATCGTTCCTGCTCTCCCTAATAATGTTGCTAACACTCACCATCTCTCAACTACCATTGTTGTCACTGTTCAAGAGGGTCTGTCTTGAGCACTTAGTAAATAATATTGTAGTGTATTTATCAGAACTTAATAAATTTTATTGTAGTGTATAATGCGTCTCCATAAGCCCTGGTTTATTCACTGATCAGCGTCTAAGTGCAAAAGTAGCCAAATAGAGCCATCATGTCTCAATTAATTTTAAAATATAAATTAAAAAACTATAATGTTATAATACAATGATTTAGGAGTGCTGTTAATGTGTGTGCTGTGTAAATGCCTTGTCACTTCAACTCGCCTCCTACCTTGTTACCTCACCTCTTGCCTCGTCATCTCGCCCCTCGCATCGTCAGCACACCTCACAGTGTCCAAAATATTGACTTGATAATTATGGTATGTTGGCACGGCCATAATTATTTTATGAATATTAATATATAGCGACAGCACAAATAATAGTGTATGTCCAATCACCTGGTCTTTCTTCAACCTTGGCTTCGCCTTCCCTCCAGCCGGGGAGGGGAGGGGGGGAATCTTTGGATTGTGACTTTACCTGTACTTTAAATAGACAGTGCAGGTATACAAAAGATATACTGTACACATATAGGGCAGATATAGAATACAAAAATGGTAAATAGCAAGTCGATTTGACCAAAGATAACTCGATAACATCATAAGCTTATTTCTAGTAGGGTCCTTTTCCTTTACTTAACTCTTGTAAAAAAAAATATTTACAGAAAAATTCAGCCAGGAGGCTCCTTGGCCTGTAGTGAGACACTGCATATTTCTTGGATATCACTAGCTTTTGAGCAACTATAAAAAATTAACTCGCACAATGTTTATGATTTTGTCAACACCTTGATAGGTGATTAGTTGAAGTATTATTTCTCACTTAGAAAAATATACTTAATATATTATTTATGGTGTGTGTGTGTGTGTGTGCATAGGGAAGTGTGATACATGTAGTGTGGCAGCAATATGTTAGAGTTAAGTTGCAAGCACTGCTTGTTTCCTCTCGCTTTCAGCTGCTGCCGCTGGCTAGCCCTCGTGGCGAACATGGAAGCAACTTTAATAAGTCCTCCCCTGCCAGTACACAGCCTCTTCACCTTCAAGACTCCTGCTGTGCCCCCTTGTGGCAACACACAGTAACTGGGTGCCTCATGAGCCCATGCTAGACCGGCAGGGGATCTCGGAGTAGCAGTGGGCCCCAGAGGGATGGCGCATAAGCCCACTGGCATGTGGACACGTCCTGGCGCCTACCAACCACTGCCTCGCTGCCTTGCGGATTAACCTTGGTAGGTATAAGGCTACGGAAGTAAACCCTGAACGAAAAATCTGAGGCGGAGCCCGGCATCAGGCAAACATGCTTACAGAGCTCCAACAAGACCCCAACGGCAGTATAGGTGAAAGAGGTGACCACCATAGGAACCCAATGACTACACCGGCGGACGAAGGCAATGCATGATGGACAGGCTACTTAGGCGAAACCCAACAAACTGGGTTATCAGCAGTCCATTGCAAATCCCAATCTCTCCAACCATTGCAACACCTGCACCACTGGATCAGGAAACGGGAGAGCCAAGATGTGTGGTTGCAGCCTGCATCCTGCCTCACCACATAAATCATCTCATGTGCAGCCATCATCCAGCACATCATACCTTTCATCATCACCAAAACCCCTATACCTCCAAGGGTCCTATGTCAATGGGGACAGGCAGAGATGACTGCTGGGAGTCTCTAGTCACAACTCTGCACATGGGTGGCATAGATAAGATGGTCGTTTATGTACTGGGATCTAGGCAGCAGTGCAATCCAGTCCTATCTGTGCGACTGAGCAGCCCTTTCCAGAAGCCACTCTCTTCACCCCACATGGGGAGAGGGCTAGAAAAGGTGCCTTAAACATAGCCTGCCTAAAGAACCAACCTGACTGGGTAACCGCACCCAGTAAAGGCATCCTTATGCAGTCGAAAACACATTTATAATCACAGATAAAACAAAATCAAACTATACAACCTCTTATGGTCGCTGCATGGAATGTCAGGACCCTTCTAGATACTGAGAGAAGAACCGCCATTTGGCAAAAGAGCTGGCTCGGTATAACAACGACATTGCAACCATTAGTGAGTCCCTACTCCCAGATGAGGGTCAATTCACAGAAAGAGGGTCTGGCTATACCTTCTTCTGGAAGGGTAAGCCTGCTGTGGAGTGAAACCGCATTTATGGAGTTGGCTTTGTCATCCGCCAATGCATCCTACACAGGCTAACTGAAATGCCTGTTGGGATCAACAAGCACCTCATCATACTCAAGAGTTCCACTGAATCACTCACATCATGCCTTCTTCATCAGTGCACACGCCCTACCACTGGATGCAGAGGATGACACCAAGGAGGCCTCTTATGCTGACTTCGACAGAGTGCTAACCTCTATCCCCAGGGAAGAAGGTGAGCTCCTAAGTGATTTCAATGCCAGAGTTGGCAGAGATGCTGACATTAGGCAGGGAACCATAGGGAGAAATGGACTAAGCAAGTGTAATCCCAATGGCCTACTCCTACTCAGCAAGTGTACTGCACACAACCTCAATATCACCAATATCTTGTTTAGGCAGACAGACAAGTTCAAGGGTTCGTGGCAACACCCATAATCCAAACACTGGCATCTCATTGACTACATTATTGACAGAGAAAGAGATCGCCGAGATGTCCTCATCACCGGAGCCATGCATGGCTCAGACCACTGCAACACTGGTCATCGGCTCGTCAGAACCAAGCTTTCACTTCTCGTCACCCCAAAATGGTGAAGGCAAGAAGCCTCCAGAAGAGGTTTTAACACTAAGCGTATGGAGGGTCCAGCGGTAGCAAATGCTTTCAGAGAGCAGCTCGAACATGGCTGATAAACAACCCGACAACAAGCAACCCAAATCCAAGTGCCGAATGGGATATTCTCGACACTGTCATGAGAAAAACGTGCAGAGAGACCTTTGGCCAGACCGAAAGAAAACACCAGGACTGGTTTGATGAAAATAATCTGGAAATCAATGTACTTGTCTGTGATAAAAGTGCTGCTTTAACTGACTGGCAGAATAACCCTCAGTCTCGGGCCATAGCTGATACTTTCCACAAGAAGAAAGCCATGGCTCAGAGTGTACTTTGCAATCTAAAGAACAACTGGTTTAATCCTTAAGCTCCTCGCGGGTATAAATGGTGGGAAAATAGGCGGACGTTTTGGAACGTCACCCGGGGCCTAAGGGTTAAAAATAAAGCATGTGAAATGCAAAAACTTGCAGAACAATGCAAGATGCACGAATTTTTCAATTCCACTAAAACATTTTATGGGCCAATCACTCATGGTGCAGCTCCCCTCCACTCATCCAATGGTAATTCCCTAATTAAAGATGAAGAAGGTATCCTTTAGTGCTGGAAAAAACACTCCTATTCACTGCTCAACCGAAACACCGATGTGGATGTGTTGACTACCCAGCAGGTCCCATAGCATCCAGAGTAGGCCCACCTCAGCTATCCTCCATCACTGGATGAGGTAGCTACTGCCACCAAACATATGAAAAATAACAAAGCCTCAGGGCCTGATGGAATCCCAGCCGAGGTGTATAAAGCAGGAGGACCTCTGCTTACCAGTCGTCTCTACTCTCTCCTGGAGAATATATGGGAAAAGGAGGAAATCACCCATGCTCTTAAGGATGCCTCCATTGTCAATATTTATATAAACAAGGAAGACTGGTCAGACTGTGGCAACTACTGCGGGATCTCGCTACTGCCCATGGCTGGCAACACTATCCCCCGAATCCTCATAAACGGACTTCTTCCCGAGGCGGAAAACTTTCTATAAGAATTTTAATGTGGCACCACTCAAATGATCTTTGCTGCCCGCCAGATACAGGAAAAGTGCAGAGAACAGCATCGTGATCTGCACATGGCTTTCATCGACCTAACCAAGGCCTTCGACTCAGTCAACAGGGAAGCCCTCTGGCGAACCCATAGTCGTTTTGGCTGCCCACCAAAATTCATTACCATTGTGAAGCAACTCCACAATGGCATGAACAGCAGTGTCCTGTACAATGGCACCCAATCTGAGTTCTTCCCCATCCAAATGGAGGTAAAACAAAGATGTGTACTGGCACCATCTCTCTTTTCCATTTTCTTGGCTGCCTTCCTTACTTGTGCCAGTGCCGATTTAGCCTGTGGGGTGGACATCCAGTACCGGATGAAGGGTGTTCATAAGATGGCTCAAGGCAGAAACAATGGTGCAGGCAGCTTCCATTACTGAACTTTAGTATGCAGAGGACCTCACCCTTGTCGGTTACACTGAACACGACCTACAGCAGATCCTGAACACCTACGCAGATGCATATGCACACTTTGGCCTTAAGGTGAATGTATGTAAGACTCAGATTTTATTTCAGCCTGCCCCTGGTTCAGTCACACATCCATCACCCATCCAGCTTAACGGTACTTCCCTCTCTTATGTTACCCACTTTCAGTATCTCGGCTCCCACCTGTTCACCACCGCAGACATCGATGAAGAGATTCAACATCGGATCAGATGTGCATCTCAAGTCTTTGGCAGACTCCATACCCGTGTCTTCAGCTGTAGGGAGCTGAAATTATCTACAAAGCTGCACGTATATTGAGCAGTGGTCCTCGCCACCCTGCTTTATGGCAGCGAGACATGGGTCACATACAGGTTGCACCTCAAGGCACTTGAAAACTTTCACTAACGTAGTCTACGTTGCATCTTCCGAGTTCGCTGGGAAGACAAGTGAACAAATGACCATGTTACCCACATGGATGACAGTAGACTGCCAAAGCAGCTACTTTACAGTTACCTAACGAATAGTAAATGTATCGCTGGCGGGCAACTGAAAAGGTATAAGGATAGTCAAACGGCAAACCTGAAAAAGTGCCAAATCGACTCCCTCACCTGGGAGACAATTACTCCACACCGTAGTCAAACGGCAAACCTGAAAAAGTGCCAAATCGACTCCCTCACCTGGGAGGCAATTACTCCACACCGTAATGCTTGGATGAGCACCACACAAGAAGGTGTCAATACTTTCGAGTTAGTCGACTGCAAACCGAGGCAGACAAGCACCCACGCCAGAGAGACACCACTGCCCCTCCTGCCCTATATGTGGCCCTCCACATGTGCAATATCTGTGAACGACTCTGCTGGTTCCGGATCGGCCTCTCTATTTACCTTAGAGCTCACCAACGAAGGTGACATCTTCAATAAATCATATCATTTTATCATAGCCAGATGATCGTCATACTCGATTCCGATTGACAGCAAAGTAGTAGTAGTGTCTCAGATTCACAGGTTCCTGAGTATTTGAGTTTATTGATATGATGTAAGACTGACAGGACTTTCTTCTATGAATATACATAACATAAAAACAACTTCTATTCAGGCTTCACTTGTAATTCCTAAGTATTGGCGTGAGGTTTGTAAAAAATCACTCAAATACCCTCTATATAAATGTTAAGAAGGGAGTAATTTACCACTTAATGCTCAAAACATTGTTGAAAGGTTAAGTTTTAATGAAAGTCTAGCGTTGTTTCCTTTACACAATGTACACTACTAGAAGAAGAATTTTTTTTATATGTATAAGATTCTTACTAAGCGATTGTGAACTGTAGTCCTTCGCCAACTGCGGGAGTTGGGTTCCTGAAAAACCCTCTGGTTGGCAAATCCGCCATTGGCAAGACTAAAAGCTTAAGGGAAATAAGGCGTTAGGTTCAATGGCCATGGATAACACCTGTAAAAGCCTAAGTTGCCTGTAGGTCTGTACCTTCACTAAACAATATCTGTACAGTATTCTACATTTAATTATATTTGAGTCAAATACATATAAAATAGCTTAATATAAATTAAAGAGTAATACAAATTTTACAGTACCTCTACATGGAGATGAGATGTTGCTATAAAATACGAAAAATGAAGAGTATGGGTGTGTATGTGAGTGAAGTGAATGTGTGTGTAGACTTGGCAGGCAGCCAAGTTAGACTGTCCTTGTAGTTACATCCCCTAGCTCTCCCTCTACCAGGCCAAGCTGTGTTATTATTATTTTTTAACTCGTATTTTTGGCTAGATATAAGTGTTTTATTTTCTTATTTTTTTACTGTTACATGCACACACAACCGTTCATAGAGAATATGCAAATAATAATAATAATAATAATAATAATAATAATAAAGTTAAATTATTACCATAAAGTCAAAAATATAAAGAGAATAAGCATTTCTTACGTTAGCAGGAGTTAGCCCACAATTGTGGGTGGGGGAGGGGGGAGAGCGCTCCAGTTTCCGTATCCTCAGTGAAATGATTGCCAAATGGCAATGTAGTACTTTATCTCTTCTTTTATTAATCAGTATTATTTTCTTTCATTCCTCACATTTACAGAGAAATACATGAGACTGTGGAGAGATGAAGACGTCACACTAATCCACAGATATTCAAAATTCAATGCTGTGGTTGGTAAAATGGTATAGAGTAAAAACCGTGGATACCCGGAACCTGCATTTGGAAAATGTGTGGTTGGTGAGAGTATACTATAATTTGTCAATTAGTATTGTTGTATTTTCAAGCGAACTGAGTAATTAAAGATTTTTTTTTTTTTTACCACTCATCAGCATACTAGCTGTTTGGGCGTTTGGTCTATCCAATGTTAGTATATGAGGAACCGGACTAAGGAAAACCTGTGATGTTTGGTAGTAAGGGTCACTCTGGATAAAACTCTTTTCACATGAGTCTGGGCCAAACAGGAATCGAACCCTTAACTTATTGGTGAGGATATACAATACATGCGTTACCGCTTTACCACCAACAATATTTTTACTAGTCAAACTGAACATGGTAGTCACTTTTTATATGGCTGATTCTTTGCTTTCCATCTTATCATTGTAAATGTGGTTTTCTTTTTAATTTATCATTTCACCACTTATCAGCTTGCTAACCACATTTTATATCCTTGCACAGTACCTGTACATATGAGGCGCTCAGCATTAGAAGGGGGTAAAGCGACACCCGGGACAAAATGCATTTTTTGATGCATATCACTATTTTCACCATTCCTCTACATGTTGGCGTTGGTTGTAACCCTCTAGCTAGAATAGAAATATGATAGAAAGTCCTTCAAAAATAAGGTGTGATTTCGCCTCATGCCTGAAGCTACGTATATGGCTGTGGTATAAGGCTGCACGCTCAGTCAAAGAAGGTGGCAACATCCCTTTCAGAGCGAGAGGAGTGTTAGCCAATGATAACGTGCCTCCCTTGGACTATACCCCATGAGGCAGCCAATCACAATGGATTTCCCCATGCTACGTCACAGCTACTAGGCCAATCCTCGCGCCCAGATATTGCCTCCTCATTAGTTTTTTATAATATTTCGGCGTAACATTGACGTTATTCATGTTCCACGGGTGTGAGAAGTGCTGTGCAATATCTGCCCGATATTAGAGCAAGACTCGAGTAAGGCCAGGCCTTCTGTTGTGAGTTCAGGAGCCCATTATTCCCGAGCGTGTGTTTAGTGACGACAGTGCTCACGTGGACACCCCAGGAATGCTAGGTGATAGTGATAGTGATTTTGGTATACTCATAACACAAAAAGTGACTGCTATGCATCACAAGACCTTTTTGCAGACTGTGTTCCGGTACAGAGTTACGTGACATGCACTGACGGCAATAATGACGATGAAAATGAATATGAAAATGATGAAAGTGAGTCTAATGGTAACACAAACAGTGACACTAATGTATCACAACAAGAACAAACAGACTGTGAGGAGGTAGAAGTAGACAGTGAGGAGACATGCATTGACCCTGATGGTGATGAAAGTGAGCCTGATCCAACGAATGCTAGTGAAAGTGAGCCCATAACTCAGTCTTATAATGAAACTGAACTGTTGCCGGCATCAATAATCAATGATTTAGTTGATGAAGAATCTGTGTGGCGATTTTCAGAGTGCAGAGAAAAGCTTTGATCAGTATGTGACTGATTATGAAGAGGCCATTAAAGTTATATGCACTCCTCAGGATTTACGTAACTTCAAGTTGCAACTAAACAAAGTAAGATTGTATGTTAATTAGGTTGGGGGGGGGAGAGGTTAATGGTGGGGGGATGAGTGTAGTAGTGTTTCCTTATTATTACACTATTACTTAACAATATGATAAATCTTTGGCTAATAATAGGGACGGAAGGATAAAAATACTGAGAGGCAAATGAGTTTTTTACTATTATTAAATTTTGTGGGGGGTGGGTAGGGGGGTTTATGGGGGGGGGGGTGTAAGATGAAAGCTGTATTTGGTGATCATTAACTTGTTTTACAGTATTAGCCCACAATAATAAGAAATTTTTGCAGAAAAACACGATTAATGTTGGTTTGAAGATCAAACAACTGTACATCATGGGTAGTTATTCTCATTCAACTCGCGATAAAATAATAACTATTCACAGTACTAACTTCCAGTTTCCACAGCTCGCTAGGAGAGGGATTGAACTGGACGAAAAAAATAACTTTCTAGCTTAAAAAACAAAAAAGTTATGGTTGTTTGAACTTCGAAAAACTTCAAATGCGTTTTTCTCAGCTTTTAGAATTTGGAGCTTCACCCCCTTCTAATGCACAACACTTCATATAAGAGTGAAAGTGGGTCCCAAAGGCAAGACTGCCTGTGAGGGACAGTGTGGATAGATCATGCTGTATGCTAAGCTTTTGGTACACAAGGAAGCAGCATGACCAGTACTGCACTCGACCACATTCACTTCCCCAAGTTGTAACATAAGAGCATAAGTACATAAGAATGGAGGAAACTGCAGCGGGCCTATTGGCCCATACTGGGCAGTTCCATTTGCACCCAACCCCTATTGCTCATATATGCATCCAACCTATGTTTGAAGCTATCCAGCGTATTCGAGTTAATGATGATATTTGGTAACTTGTTCCAGTCATCCACTACTCTATTTCTAAACCAATGTTTACCTATTTCGCGCCTAAATCTAAATTTGTCTAATTTAAAACCATTGTTACGAGTTTGCTCCTGGTTGGATAGTTTGAGTACCTTTGTAATGTCCCCTTTGTTTCGCCCTGACTTCCATTTATACACCTCTATCATGTCGCCCCTCGCTTTATGTCTCTCGAGGGAGTGCAAATTAAGATGCTTTAACCTGTCTCTGTACTCAAGGTTCCTAATGCCCGGGATTAGTAATGTCATTCTCCTCTGAATTCTTTCCAAGGATTCTATATCCATTCTGGAATACGGTGCCAGAATTGAACTCAGTAATCCAAGAGAGGGTCTCACAAGAGCAAGATATAGTTTTAAGATGACTTTGCTAGTTTTGTAATTAACACTCCTTTGTATGAACCCAAGTACTTTATTACCCTTGTTTCGAGCAAAAACACATTGTTTACTTGCCTTAAGATTCCTACTTATCATTACTCCTAAATCTCCCTCGCAGTCGGATTTCTCAATAACATCGTTGTTCATCTGGTATCTGGTTTCCCTGTTTACATTTCCTATACTGAGTACTTTACATTTGTCCACATTGAATTTCATCTGCCATTTTTCAGACCATTCGAAAAATTTGTTTAGATCTTCCTGTAGTTTTGCGGAGTCCTCGTCAGATTGAATTACACGTCCTATTTTAGTGTCATCAGCAAATTTACTTATGTTGCTGTCTACGCCGATATCTATGTCGTTTATGTATATAATAAATAATAATGGTCAGAGTACTGAGCCTTGGGGAACTCCACTAGTGACGTTGCTCCAATGGGATTTAGTGCCGTTAATGCTCGCTCGCTCGCTATTTCCCGTCCTGTAACCACGCTCTAATCCATTTTAGAATATCTTTTTTAATGCCATGAGCCTACACTTTTCTTATTCGTCTTTTGTGGGGGACTCTGTTGAAGGCTTTGCTAACGTCGAGATATACCACCTCATAATTGTGCCCCTCGTCCACTGATTAAAAACTGATGAAAAGATTGTTAATAGATTAGTTAGACATGAACGCCCGCTTGTAAAGCCTTGATGGGAATCATTGATCAACTTGTGCTTCTCTAAGTGATTTCGAATAGAGTTTGAAATGATTGCTTCCAGTAATTTGCCTAGAATTGATGTTAGACTGATTGGACGGTAGTTAGAGGATAGTGATCTATCTCCCTTCTTGAAAATCGGTATTACATTCGCTATCCTCCAGGATTCTGGTACTACACCTGTTTTTAAGGACATGTTAAACAGCTTTGCTAAGGGCATACTAAGCTCTTCCTTACATTCCTTTAATACTCTGGCAAATATCTCATCGGAACCAGGTGACTTATTAGGCTTTAGTTTGTCTATTTGCTTACTAACATCGTTACTAGTCACTTACTATCTCGCTTAATTTGTTTTCTTCACTATCTCTGTATAGAGTCGGTGCCTCGGGTATCATGTTTAAATTTTCGGTGGTGAAATATGTTTAAAAATATTTATTCAGATTATTGTTCAATTCTCTGTCGTTATCAGTTAGCTCGCCGGTATCTGACTGTATTGGTCCAATCTTTTCTCGTGTTTTAGGTTGATACATTTGATAGAATCCCTTGGGGTTTGACTTCGTCTCCCTTGCTATCCTCAGCTCATTATTCCTCTTTGCTTTTCTTATCTCGGTCTTAACCTTACCGGCCAATACCTTATAATAATCTCGGAGGTAAACTTCGCCACGATTTATCCTCCTCCCTATAGCCTTCCTTTGACCAATAATGTTCTTTAAATAATTATTTTCCACTTAGGGTCATTGTTGTTTGATCTGAGTTTTTGTATGGTATGTTCTGCCTTTGTGCATTAAGTAACTCATTATTTAAATTGTCGTGGAACTCGGCAACCTCAGATCTCGTTATCAGGTCAGTCTCAACCGTCAGGTCTCCGGGTACGGTGATGTCGCCCTCTCTGGGTACATTGAGTGAGGTCACCTCATGTGAGGTCATGTAATTCACCCCCAATTGCGACACCCCTTCTCTCAATTGCCTCTTCAAACTATCAAAGTATGCCCTTCTGAAATCAGGGACTTTTGTGGAATTTTCCTTACGGCTGCCCTAAAAATCTAACTGGAATCTAATTTCTTTGTGATCGCTGTTTGCAAGTCCGTTCCCTACCTCGACAATGCTAATGAGGTTTTCTCTGTTCGACAGAACTAAATCGAGTATATTATTACCCCGGGTGGGTTCGGTTATATATTGACTTAGGAAACAGTCCTAGATCGTTTCAAGAAAATCCTCTGATTCTAAGTTACCCGTAAGGTTAATCCAATCTATTTGGCTAAAGTTAAAATCGCCTACTATACAGACTTTGATGTGTATGGAAGCCCTACACATTTCATCCCAAATAAGTCACTCTTTAATTCTATCAAGATTGGGAGGTCTATATATTACTCCTGTGATTAATTTTTCCTTACAGTCGATTAATTTTATCCAAATTGTTTCTGTATTCCGCTCAGTGAATTAGGGGTGCCCAAGGATAAAACCACCAACCTCAGAAACGTGAGGCGCAGTACATATGGTGCATACATAACAAAATCAATATATCAAATTACAGTACAGGCATCCCCCGAGTTATGGAAAGCCGGGTTACAGAAATTCGTCCTTACGAAAATTTGAAATAGTGACCCCAAAAATTTGTGATTTGGTTATAAAATTCACCCTTCCAGATTTTTTTTTTACAGGGATTAGCCCGCCAGGGCTAATCCCTGTAAAAAAAATCAACCCGGAGAAATGCGAGTTCAGTATTGACGGATATGACTCATTTACGAACCTTTCTCAAGTAACTTGCAAGAGGGGTGTGGTAATTAATTATTGTTATGTTACATTATGAATAAATCATTGTATGTGTTTAAAACCATTTATTTTCAATCGTATATGAGCTTGTATTAAGTTTTTGGCCGAAACGCATCTCAAAATATATAATGGGAGTCAATGGGAAGAATGGTCCGGCGTTACGGACAAATGTTCAGGAACGGAACCCTTCTGTAACCCTAGGGATGTCTGTATTCCTTTTAAATGGCTGTACTCATTTCAACAAATGAAACATCAATGAAAAGAGCTCAAAATTGCACATTAATTAACAGAGTTTTTTTCTACTTGTAAATAAAATTTGCGGAATCTTTTACAAATCTTTGAAAACACTACAAAAAGTTAATACACTACCGGCATGAATCAACTTCAAAGCACTACTTCTCCTAAAACTATGAAAGTGTGTTAATAAATGATGTATCAATGCTTTTTATTTATACTATTTTTTAATTATCTGAAAGAAAATATTGTACTAACTGATTATCCTGAGGAGAATCAGCACCACGTGGCATTATTTTTTGGCTCTCTGGCCATATAGTACTCTGCAGTAAAATGATATCTCATTCGGACCTAATGATAAAAAAGTGGACAAATAGGCTGGATACTAGATATCAGCCACATCCTTATTCATGATCATTCTAAATAAGAAATCTCACCTTTGGTTGACCAGCTGGGTTTGTGGGGTCACGTGGCAGCACACTCCACAGTCTGCTGTCTCGGGAGATTTCAACAGTGAAGGCCGTCACCCTGTCCTTGGTGAGAGGATTGCCAGCCACCTCCACACCATACACAGGCTCCACTGAGCCAAGGTCCACTTGGATAAACTGATCTTCATTACTATACAATGGTGCCCAGCTCCTAGCTGTAAGACATGAAAATTGGTTCAGAGTATCTCATAAGGAAGACGAATACTTTTGATAACGCGAAAATAATATTAATCTGACAGTACTGTATTCATTAACCATTTGGACGAACTGTTTGACTGCAGCCAAACAAAATATAAATTAAAATAAATGCAGTGTTTGTTTTTTGTCAAGACTTAAAAAAAATGCACCACTCTTGTTGGAGCTTTCCTTAACACCCTCCGTCCTTCCCAGCAGATGACACTGTCAGTAGCTGTGGTCATATCCACCCACACTGTGAAGCATATATTTCATTCTCCTCATTTGATGTTGTTTACATAGTTAATTAGAGACATTATGTATGTTATAATATCAAGGTATACTGTAGAGTACCTTGTAAATTATGATAATACTGTGCAGTATTAGATATGTTATGGATGTTTTTGTCAAGGTATACTTTGTAAGTGGGTGATACTGTAGTGGACGTCTCCCCTACAAACTCCGCCGCTGCCTGGCGGCCCTCGCTTCTCCGCCACCTGCGACGCCTTCCCTAGCAATCAAACTAGCGTGCCTTCCACCAGATGCCGCAGTATCCTAGCAACGGAGCCAAAGACCGGTTACTTCTCGGGTTTTCCCTACATGACTCACGGCTGACTCACGGCTGCTGGGTATATAAGCTCTGTCTCTCCATTGAGATTCATTCTGGCCTCTCTTCCTGAACAAGCAACACCTCCTCCTCTGCCGCTGCCTGGCGGCCCTCGCTTCTCCTCCGCCTTCCTGGCGCTCCTCGCTCCCGCCAGCGAGCATGGCGACCCACCAGCTGTCCTTCTCTGAGCTTCCTCACCAACCAGCTCTCATTCTGCTCTCGGTTCCTGAACACGCAACACCTCCTCCCAGCAAGCTCCTCGCTGTCCAGCTTTCATTCAACCAGGAGGCCAGCAACAGGCAACATCTTCTCTAACAAAGCTCCTGCACATCTACCTCCTTCAACACGCTACTCACCGAACGTCTCTACTGAGCAGCTCCTCACCACACGGCATCTCCAGCACCAGACTGTTTATCATATAACTTATATTATACAAGAAAACCACCTTAGAGTTTCCATCCATCCTGAGTGCTAGACAACATTATACTACGAAACCCTACAATACAATATATAGAGATATATTAAGATAATAACCATTGTTTGTCACATTTGTTTATAAGTAGTTGGCAGCACGTGGTTGCATACTGCACCTGTAAATCTTTATTACTTCCCTACTATTTTTTTATATCATTGAACAAATATAAATTGATTAATTACACTTTTTGTTCCTTTAACTGAAATCAAAAGAATTCACAAATATTTTTGTAAGAAAATTTACTTTAAGTTGACTGTAAAAGATATATTTTTTGTTATATAAAGCAAATTTAACTTCTATTGCCAGGGTATAGTTTATAGGAATTCTTGATAATATTTTCCATCATATTTTCCCCTATTGCCAGATGTTGTTTTAAAGGTACTGTATACTAATGCCAGATATGGTTTACCTTGACACAAATGTACTAAAAAATAAAGTTTTTCAATGACTACATCATGCATTGTCCTGTTACTTACAATTAAGGCTGCCATCCTTATGATAAAGACGTGCACTGGAAGGACCGTAGAGGGCATTACGTGCAGTAGTAGAGGAGAAAGCTTCGTCTTCAACATCTTCAAGCAGATGTAGGAACCTATATGATGATAAATAGGTGAAGTAATCCCAAAAATATATGAAAATTCAACCAATTAAAATTGTCATTGTAATTATATGCTGTACACTTTGAACTCTAAATTAGACAAGATCTTTAACATATGCTGTAAAGGGAATCCCCAAATTACAGCTGACTGACTTATTAACACCCAGACTTACGAATGGGATCCCAATATTTTTATCACAAGTTTCCTAAACTAAAATCCTATTGTTTTACATTAGTTTCATTACTCTATATTGTTTAACATCACTTTATTTACAGCAATACTGTATTACACTATTTCTTATGCTTGGAATATTAGTTTTGTTTTGTATGGGCAGGAATGTAACTAAAATCCTATTTTTACATTATTTTATGTTGTTTAACATCACTTTATTTACAGTATTTACAGTATAATGTATGTTGTGTATGGGATATTATTGTTGTTCTGTATAGGTGGGGATGTGCTTTAACCTAACATAAGGAATGGAATTAGCACTGTTTTGAGTTACAAACAGGGTCCAGGAATGTAACCTGTTAGGGACTCAGGGACTGACAGTAATTGGGCCCAAATTGTGGCAGCATCTAATATACTATAGGACTAGGCGTGTGTCTGTGTGTGTGTGTCTGTTCTGGGCAGCCGAAACGGCACAATCGTTTTTCATCAAACTTGGTGGAAAAATCGCAAAAAATTTCGTAGAGTGGAACAAACCTGGTCCCATGTCGACGGTTTCTTTAGGAAGGCATTAATTAACCATTTTATTTGCGATGGAAAACGATGCAAGTCTACAGACTTGGCGCACCCTAATTAACCATGCAAGTCTACGAACTTGGCTCACCCTCATTCGCTGTACGCTAACCAAGCACGAGCGTTCAAACTTTCACTGGGCACGAACGTGCCCGCCCTCACTTGTCATAAGTATACCAGGTGGTACTATATTTTCTAATACACACATCTTTGGAATGGCCAAAATGCTTGACAAACATTTTCAAAAACTTTGTACAATATACATTAGATTGATACTGCCAGATGATACAAACAAATGTAGGAAAGCTTCAAATATTTAATTTGAGATAGTCCTGCTGAGAGGACAATACCAAATGATGTGTGCAATCCAGGGGAAACTGTGTCAATCCATATGAACAGTGTCTGTTTCCACTGAATAAATATGTACCATCAAATTAATTACCAGATAGTAAGTTACACCCAGTACAATTCATTAACATGAAACAGTTATTTGTTCAATATCATTATTTCTTACTAATTCTTTTACAGTATTCCATTCGTATATTTTGTATCCATACCTTCGATAATTCATGAGAGGCAATAGAATATTAAACATTGATAGAGTTATGTCCCCATTAGTGAAGATGTATAGGAATACCTCCCTACTTATAACCCTGATAATCGCTAACCAGATTATCGGCAATTGATATTTTAACATCCCCATTTGATATTCACAAAGCATACCTGGCTTATTAGCAAATGAAAAATTACAATACAGTACAGTAATACAGGCATATAGGGACTGGGAAAAGTCTTTGGTTAGTGGGTATAGTAACTGCTAATCTAGTACTGTATGTCGATTAGCAGAACGATAGAAATAATGTAAGAAATTTAGTTAGGAAGTTATTATAACTAAATTTAGGTTATAAATTTAGTCAAAGTAATATTTAATATTTACCAGAATTGTAAATAGTTACTCCAGATTTAAATAATAGTCTTGCGCAAGTCAACATTCCTTTGACTGCGCGTGCATTCTACCAGCTTCCGTTGAATGTCAAATTACCCGCCATCGTCAAATCCTTAACGATCATGACCAGCACAACACTCACCCCCTTCAGTAAGAACCGGTGATCAAGGAGGGGCTTGTAATGGATACTCTCCCCTACAACTACAACTGCCGTTTGTCGCTGACCAGCCGATCCCTTGTCAAGTTTCCCAGCCAAAGCCTCGTGGTCTTACAGAGCGGGGTCGGCTACCAGCGACGTCTACCTCCTCCTATATAAGCTCCTCAGCCTAGCCGTGAAGGCCTGAGTGCTGGACCCGGAGCTGTGAAGACTTGCCTCTTCTGCTGCATGTTTGAGCAGTCTGCAACTTCGTTGTGATAGGACACTCAATCCTAGTGATTGTACTTACCCAACATAGCGACGGTGCAATTACCATCTCAGATTGTACGAAACATTCCAACTTTTGAAAAACATGTATTTGGGCTCCCCAAATTTTGACTACTACCCGTGCGTCTACGTCCTGGATTGGCCAATCAGTGGTGCCCCACGGTGGCGTGATACATGCACGTTTACTGCGGTGATCTGATTGGCTAACCGAACGTGGCGTGGTAGGTAGGCTGTCTCTACTCTCTAAGTCCTCTTCTTTTCTTTTTTCATCCCCCTCATGCACTCCGTTCCTTGAACGGGAGGCGGGACTTAGCGATACGGTCGATCCGGCAAGGGAACCTGTGATAGTGCAGGGCACCCCTTGTCCGGGGGTCACCGGTAGGTGGCAACTTTTTAGACATAACTATAGTCACAGGTAACCTGGGCGCAGAACCCTACGAGCCCGACGCCCGTCCAAGAGGGAGGGGTCACTGCTCCCAGGCAGGAGCCCTGTGTTATAGGTAGGATTCGGATGTAATCAGGGAAGAAGACTACAAGCATTAGGATTAAACATAGAGATAAGGGACACTCTATTGGAAGAGGAAAAGTGGCAGAAATCACTTATAACAAATTACAAGTCCCATTAACAAGAATATTTAGCACCAACGAAGGTTTCAAAGTAATCTGTAAAGATGACTTTGACTTAAACAAAATCCTCTCAAAAGAAGCTAGAGATATATTTTACAATGAGGGACTTGTTGTTGTCATGCCACCAGAACAAAAAGCAAAAAGATCAGTTTTCGTTCGCCAAGTCGACCAAGAGATCGGAAGGAAGACATCTGAAGATCTGAAAGATGAACTGGAACGCCAAAACAGTTGGATGAAGATCGAGGAAGTCATCAAGATAAAAGACTACACTCATGTTTTCAAGATTACCTTCGAAGAAGTTTCAATGGCTGAAAAAGTATGACAACAGGGCTTTCTAATATATAACATGTCAGTAACACCTCATCAAATAAAGAAGGAAACATTCATCAGTCTGCAAACTTGCTTTTCCTGTTACAAATATGAAGAACACACAACGAGAGACTGTCCAGAAAAAGAGAAAAAGTACTGCTCAGATTGTGCAGGTGACGACCATACCTACACTGAATGTAAGAACACACATGTTGGCTGTCTCAACTGTAAGAGTAACGGAAATGCATATATAGGACACAGGACGTTAGCAATGGTATGCACAATAAAAAAACACCTGATAAAGTACAAGGAACAAGAAACAAGGAAAAAGGAACAAGACAAGAAGGATACGACATACATCGAAATAGCCAAGAGAGCGGTCCAAGAGGCTCACAGACCAGAATCCACCATATTAAACCTAAGTGAGCCAATACATGATAAGGTAATGATTAGTATGATCCATGCACATCTGCACAATATCATTGCACCCGGATCATACAATGAGGAGTTAAGGAAAATGTTCGAATTGAATAACCTACCAGAGATGATATTCCCAGAGAATCCAGAATCCGAAAAACAATTTCAAGCAACATACTCAAGCGAACTGAAAGAAAGACTACAGCTAGACAAACAAAGGTTTGAGCAAGGAGCAAGAGCTGATACACAAGAAACACAAGCGACTGATAGAGATCCCAGACAAATGACTAGAAGTGACAAAGAGAAGATAGAAATAACAAAAGGACAGACTACAAGACAAAGGATAAGGAGGAGAGAAGATAAGATGGAGACTGATTACAATATACAACCTGAATCTGCTGAAGATATTGGATTAAAAGTTATCACCACAACAAAACATGGAATCCCAACACCGAGACCAACAGGAGGGACAATAGTAAAAAACTATGAAGGAGGGATATACAAGTGGACATATCAAGAAAAATCACTATGGACAAACTAAAGATTACGACCAATGACTTTAAAATAGTAGACCCGTCAGAGTTTAGAAGAGTCAGAAGCGGGAAACAGGACGATAGGTCTCCACTGCAACTGCCACAATCCAAGTATAAGAAATAATGGACAATAGACAAACAGTAAGAACTTTAAGAATAATACAACACAACGTAAGAAACTGGAAGACTGAGAGAATTAACCTAAGTAATATATATCAAGAAATTGACCCTGACATTATACTAATAAACAGTCACGGTGAGACAGACAACAACAACATAAATCTCTTTAACTATTATGTAAACCAAAGAAATAAATCAAGCGAGAAAAATGACGGAGTAGCTATAGCGGTTAAAAGAAACTTAAAATTTAAACTAATCGATGACTTCCAGGATGAATTTCTAGCAATAAAAATAAATACAACTCAAGGAGACGTAATTATTGCTACTACTTATCTGCCACCGAGACGACCCTACTTACCTATAGAAGACCTATTAAAATTGGCTAACAACAGTCACCCGATGTACATCTTAGGAGACTTTAACGCCAGACACAGGATTTTCGACAATACAAATAATAACGCTGTGGGAAACGCCCTTAATCAATTAATAAACCTAGGGAAAATCAATCATCTAGGTCCTAACTTTCCAACCTGGAGAAATCACAATACACAATCGACACCAGACAAAATTTTTACCAACAACAAAGCCTTTTTCAATTACTATATAAAACAAGGACCTCTTCACAGGCAGTGACCATCTGCCAATTATACTAACACTGTCAACAAGCCCCATACAGATACCAATGAAAAAGAGACTAAAAATGAGTAAAACAGACTGTATTGGCCTTAAAGACGACTTAGGTCTCACTCGATTAACCCTACAAGGGAAAACAACAGAAGACATAGACTCAGAAATGGACAGACTGCACTCAGCAATAAAAACATCTATAACCAAACACACTCCTACTTCACACTTTAGAACATTACCCAACAACAGACTACCAGAAGAAGTTAAATTAATCCAAACCCATTACAATGAAATAAACAGGTATATGGAAAGACACGGCAGTAACAGATGGCTATATACGACGCAGACAGCACTACAGATAAAATTAAGAGACGCATGTAAGGAAGCAAACAATAAAAAATGGAATGATATTATAATGGCGGCTGACATGACTAAAGACACAAAAACATTTTTGACTTCCATAAACAAGATGATGGGGCACAACAAGCAAAAAACACCATACATTAAAGACCAAAATGGAACAAAACTGCACGAGGAAAATGAACAAGAGTCAGCATTCAAAAGGGAATGGGTAAAAGTTTTTAAAATATAAGATGAGGAAAATGAAGATTTTGATAGTGAACACGAAGAAAGGATAGAAGACGAAATGGGAAGACACATACATAGAATCACCCCAAGGCAATGTACAGACTATAACTTACTACCTAATAATCAAATAATAACCATGGGAGAAATGATGCACTGTCTGAGGAAGTTTAAGGAAAAAGCCCCCGGGCTCACAGGTATTACACGAAATATGATCATGAATCTACCTGAAAACATCTTAAAAACACTATTAAACATTTATAACGCATGCTTAATAACCGGTTACTTTCCAGACAAACTAAAATATGCTAAAATGATATTTATTCCCAAGGAGGGTAAGGACAATAAGGAAATATTAAACTACAGGCCAATATCTTTATTAGAAATTACCGGGAAACTATTGAAAAAAAAATTAAATTCAAGACTTATAATCTTTTTAACACAACATGGGAAAACTAACAATAGACAACATGGATTTATGCCCAATAGAAATACCCTAACTGCAATAGCTACAATAACGGAAATAATTGCAATAGAAAAAAGCAAGGGTAACCAGATCAATATAATTTTAAGGGACGTTTCTAAGGCTTTTGATAAAGTTTGGCATTTAGGCTTAAAATATAAAATATTAAAATTGGGACTTAACGAATACTTGCTAAGAATATTGTGTAACTATTTAGATGATAGGAGAGCACAAATTCAAATTGGAAACTTTATGGGAACTATGTTTAATCTTGTGAGTGGAGTACCTCAAGGAGGATGCCTTTCTCCAACACTATATACAATTTATACCTCAGACACACCTCAACCTACCCCCTTTAGCGAATATGTAATGTTTGCTGATGATATTACTCAAATAGAACCCTACCCAGGAAAATCAACCCAATTTATGGCACTGTACACGGTAAGAGCGATAAAAAATATAAATGATTTTGAGAAAAAATGGAAAATCAGGACAAATAAGAAAAATTCAAGATAATACCAATAGCCAAGATCAAAACAAGTCCAGTAATAGTCGACCAGGAAGTAAATCCATACGACACTGAAGGCAAGATGCTTGGACTAAAACTAACAAAAAGAGGATATATAACATACTTAAAAGATAAAGAACGACAGGCAAGAATAAGATTATCAAAAATAAAACGCTTTAAGAACCTTAGCATTAATAACAAAAGAAAGATTTATATTGCCCTTGTCAAATCAATTATGGACTACCCACCCATCCCATTGAACACCCTTAGTAAAACGAGCATTAAAAGGTTACAAACAGTACAAAATATAGCCCTCAGATTTATATATAACATAAAATATACAGACCACATCAATAATGAACAGCTACACAAGAGAGCAAACCTCTTAGCAATCAATGTAGAAATACACAACAAAGCTGCAAATATTTGGAAAAAAGTGACTGAACTTAACACAGAAACATATCAAAACTGGATAAATAATATAGACAACGAAGAATTCCAAGAACACAGTTGGTTTAAATCAGCCAGGAAGAAAGTAATTGAACCATCTCCTGCCCCAATATACATATAAAACATTAATAGAGAGAATAAAAGATGAGAGTGACCTACCAGCTCCACTAAGAACCTGGCAGGCCTCTCCATACAGTGTACCTTTAGACTAACACAACTAACACTTAACTAACACCTTAGAAAAAAATAAAAAAAATAAAAATGTGACTACCCTCCCAGCTACACAAGGACCTGGGCGGGCTCACTAACTCCATCGGAAAAAAAAAATAATAATAATGTGATTACCCTCCCAGCTACATCAGCCAGGAAGAAGTAATTGAACCACCTCTTGCCCCAATATACACATATACACATAAAACATTAATAGAGAAAATAAAAGATGAGAGTGACCTACCAGCTCCACTAAGAACCTGGCAGGCCTCTCCATGCAGTGTACCTTTAGACTAACATAACTAACACTTAACTAACACCTTAGCCAAAAAAAAAAATGTGACTACCCTCCCAGTTACACAAGGACCTGGGCGGGATCACTAACTCCAACAATAAATAAAAATAATAATAATAAGCAGCACTATATAAATAAACCAATATTAATACAAAGGTCTGACGACCCAAGGGAGAAGAACAAAGATAAAACACCAATAGGAAAGATGAAGCGATCTGGTTGAGCCCAGGTTCTTTCTACTCCTACTGTATTTCAGTTTCACCACTTTTCATTCAACCCCTAATAATCTTCTTTCACCTCATAACTAAAGACTCCGTACCGTACCGTGAAGGCCTTTCTCTACTCCACGCTCCCGAACCAACAAGACCTCTCAACAAGCTCCTCATCCAACACCTCCTCTCAGCAAGCTCCTAACCACGCAGCAACTTTCCAGCACCAATCTGCACTGTACATTCAATATACAGGTATTTATATACAGAAAACCACCACAAGGAGTTTCCTTTCTCCAACCCATCCTGAGTGCGAGACAACATCACGAAACCCCAGTAATGGTGACCCCCGGAGAAACGCACTCACACAGGATGGAGGAGAAAAGGATCTCTCTTTCAACTTTCAACCACAACATCGAGGACTGGTTAATTCATGTGGAGGCAGCTCCCATCGGCTCTACAGCTACAAACGAACAGAAATACATCGCCCTGATCTGTTCCCTGCCCACGGAAGTCGCCACACAAGTCTCAGAAACCATCACCAACCCTCCAGCTGACAACAAATTCGCAGCTCTACGTGATGTTCTCAAGAGGCGATACCAGCGGCCTGACACCAGTCTCCTGCAAGACCTAACCTGTCTCTCCCGAGGCAACTCCACGCCTGCACGTCTCTGGGACGAGATGCGGAAACTGAACTCCCGCCACACACACAGGCTTCCTGACACTATCCTGCGCCAGCTTCACACTCAGAAGCTCCCTGCAGAAGTTCGTCTCGCCCTCTCAGCATTGGACTACTTTACTACCTCGGCGACCTATGCAACCACGGCAGACAGAGCATTCAACGAATACACTGCTGTGCGCCATGGTTCCGCGAACAACTCAGTGGCCACACTTTCACTTACCTCCGGTCTCGTCAACCAAATCAACGTTCCCCAGACGAGTAACACCACACAAGACATGAGGGACCTGCTACAGTCCCTACTTCGCAGAATGGATGCCCTCGAGCAGCTCTGCTCCTCCAAGCCTGCAGCTGCTCCTGTTCCTGTCCCACGCATTGTGTCCTACCGTTTCCAACACCCCTGTCCTGCCTCAGACGCCGCCGCCAGCCCCCAGCACAGTGTATCTACCTCCTGTTGGTACCATCAACGTTTTGGTGCTAACGCTAGACGCTGTGAGGCTCCCTGCAACGACACGACGAAGCGACATCGACGGAGACTGGTAGGCGCCATAACCTCCGCCACTATCAAGCAGCACATCACATGCCTTACTTCTGACCTTGACCACTTCACTCCTGCTGCCCGTCACGACCTACTACAAACACTACGACAGGCAGTTTCTGCATTCAGGGCTACTGCCCCACGCCAGCCTTCCCTGGGTCTCTGGAGGGGGAAGTTCAAAGGATATCGAAGTCTTTAAACTGCTAGGGGAACATATGGGCACGGGGTTGGGGGAAACTGCAGTGGAAGCGGGTAAACAAAGTAAAAGATTACAGGGAAATAGTGTTAGGAATGATGACAAAACTAAATTAAACAGGGAGTTTAAAACTAAAACTAAACGCGATAAAGGGAGGACTCAGAACACGACTAACTTAAATGTCTACTACGCGAACAGTAGAAGTATGAGAAACAAAATGGATGATATTAGGGCCTTCGTATGTACCGAAAAAATCGATATAATAGCATTCACTGAAACATGGATCAACCTAGACTCACGTGAGTTGCCGGTCGAATACCAAATTGCAGGTTACAAATTGTTCCATACGGATTGGCAGACCAGGAAAGGAGGCTCAGTAGCAATCTATGTTAGGGATAATCTAAAGTGTGAAATAAATAAGGAAATAAAAACTGAGCGGAATACAGAAACAATTTGGGTAGAATTAAGTGACGGTAGGGAAAAATTAATCATAGCAGTAATATATAGACCTCCCAATCTTGATAGAGTCAATGAGAGACTTATCTGGGATGAAATGCGCAGGGCTTCCATACACAACAAAGTCTGTATAGTAGGCGACTTTAACCTTGACCAAATAGATTGGACTGACCTTACAGGTAACTCAGAATCAGAGGATTTTCTCGAGACGACCCAGGACTGTTTCCTAAGTCAACATATAACCGAACCCACACGGGGTAATAATATAATCGATTTAGTTCTGTCGAACAGAGAAAACCTCATTAGCAATGTCGAGGTAGGGAACGAACTTGCAAACAGGGATCACAAAGAAATTAGATTCCAGTTAGATTATCAGGGCAGACGTAAGGAAAATTCCACTAAAGTACCAGATTTCAGAAGGGCAAACTTTGACAGTTTAAAGAGGCAGCTGAGAGAGGGGGTGTCGCGCTTGGCCGTGAACCTGACAGATGACTCCGACCTGATAACGAGATCTGAGATTGCCGAGTTCCACGACAATTTAAATAATGAGTTACTTAATGCACAAAGGCAGAACATATGACACAAAAAACTCAGATCAGACAACAATGACCCTAAATGGATAAATAATTATTTAAAGAACATCATTGGCCAAAGGAAGGCTATAGGTAGAAGGATAAAGCGTGGCGAAATTTACCTCCACGATTATTACAAGATATTGGCGAGTTGGGTTAAAACCGAGATAAGGAAAGCCAAGAGGAATAATGAGGTAAGGATAGCAAGGGAAGCGAAGACAAACCCCAAAGGCTTCTACCAAATGTATCAAACTAAAACACGAGAAAAGATTGGACCAATACGGTCAGATACCGGCGAGCTAACTGATAACGACGGAGAAATAAGCAATAATTTGAATAAATATTTTTCAACAGTTTTCACCACCGAAAATTTAAACATGATACCCGAGGCACCGACTCTATTCAGAGATAGTGAAGAAAACAAATTAAGCGAGATGGTAGTGACTAGTGACGATGTTAGTAAGCAAATAGACAAACTAAAGCCTAATAAGTCACCTGGTCCCGATGAGATATTTGCCAGAGTATTAAAGGAATGTAAGGAAGAGCTTAGTATGCCCTTAGCAAAGTTGTTTAACATGTCCTTAAAAACAGGTGTAGTACCAGAATCCTGGAGGATAGCGAATGTAATACCGATTTTCAAGAAGGGGGATAGATCACTATCCTCTAATTACCGCCCAATCAGTCTAACATCAATAGTAGGCAAATTACTGGAAGCAATCATTTCAAACTCTATTCGAAATCACCTGGAGAAGCACCGACTGATCAATGATTCCCAGCATAGCTTCATAAGCGGACGTTCTTGTCTAACTAATCTATTAGCATTCTTTTCATCAGTTTTCGAATAGGTGGACGAGGGGCACAATTATGATGTGGTATATCTCGACTATAGGAAAGCCTTCGACAGAGTCCCCCACGAAACACTAATTAGAAAGGTAGAAGCACATGGCATCAAAGGTAACATCCTTAAATGGATTAGGGCGTGGTTACAGGACAGGAAACAGCGAGTGAGCATTAACGGCACTAAGTCCCATTGGAGCAAAGTCACAAGTGGAGTTCCCCAAGGCTCAGTACTTGGACCATTATTACTTATTATATACATAAACGACATAGATATCGGCATAGACAGCAACATAAGTAAATTTGCTGATGACACTAAAATAGGACGTGTTATTAAATCTGACGAGGACTCGGCAAAACTACAGGAAGATCTAAACAAATTTTTCGAATGGTCTGAAAAATGGCAGATGAAATTCAACGTGGACAAATGTAAAGTACTCAGTATAGGAGATGTTAACAGGGAAACCAGATACCAGATGAACAACGATGCCATAGAGAAATCCGACTGCGAGAGAGATTTAGGAGTAATGATAAGTAGGAACCTTAAGCCAAGTAGACAATGTGTTTTTGCTCGTAACAAGGCTAATAAAGTTCTTGGGTTCATACAAAGGGGTAAGTGGAAATAATATTGCCAAAATTTCAGTTTTTTTCACAGAAAATTCTAAGTGTTCTATTTCTCTTCCTTTGTATTTTTTTTTTTTTACTGGGATTAGTCCACCCAGGCACAGGTCACTGATCCATATCGGGGCCTGGGGTCCAAAATGTAATAATAAAAATAATAATAATAATAATAATAATTCAGATAGTAAAAATTTTAATAAATAATAATAATAATAATAATAATAATAATAATAATAATAATAATAATAATAATAATAATAATAATAATAATAATAATAATAATAATAATAATAATAATAATAATAATAATAATAATAATAATAATAATAATAATAAAGAACCATAAAGAAATACAAAAATGTAAAAAAAGATCTAGAGTGAGAAACAATATATGTATGTTGTGTTGTCAATAGTAAGAGAAACAATGTCTGATCAGCAACCTGGGACTTGGTCACAATTTTTGTGATACCATTTGGCAGCAGGGTCTTCCGTTAGATTACACATTATGCTTCCAATATCTTCCCAGGCGATAGTACCTCCCTGTTTGGTAGCTGCCTACTACCTACTTGTGTACAGTATTGATCCATCATAAAAAAATACTTTAAAAAGATTTAACAAAATCTAGCAAGGAAAAAAAATGTGTATAAATATTTCGGCGACTGTATTGTATGCTTCACCACCACTTATTTTTACTTTTATTTTGTAACTCCATAACTTTTTAAATTATCTTTTTTTTCTGAGTTCACTATCGTCTTCCTCATGATTTACTCTTTCTTGTCATCTGCATTTTATACTGACTAATGCAATAATGTGGGTACTCCCTGAAAAGGAATCAACGGTAAACTCACTTTTCATTTATACTATCCAAAATGGCCTTTATTTATTTTTATTTTTTTACACACAAGGCATTATTTAAATAAAGATTTGACAATATCTTACCCACGAATAGCGCTCAGGAAAAAAAATATTTTCCGCTGCTTCTGGTCAATCTGCGGGCTCCAGAGCAAGTGACAGGCTTATTAAATAAATTTCAGGGGATCCCGAGAGTGTTAATAGACCAGAAAAAAGCCACTGATAATATACTGCCCATTAATGTGGTCACTAATCCTAAGGGGATACTTAACTTACTACTACACATACATGGACAGTATGTGTAGGTTTTGTTTTGTTTCGTAGGTAGCTGGCAGAGCAAGCCAGGAACTGTGAGTTAGTGTTTTTCATTAATCAAATCGAGAGTGGAAGGAAGGATGAAACACTGACCAAGACTTAACTAATTTATTTACTAATAAAAAAATATTGCATAAGTCACAATACAAAAATAGTTGACCTTCCCAAAGTAATCATCAAGGTCACTGCACCACGCACAAAATACCCGACCATCTCCTAATAATTAATTAAGGTCTTCTCTCTTCAGAACAAATCATTGACCTCCTTACCAAAGTAATTTTTTCCTATATTATCACCTAATAATACTCATTAGCACGAACATATTATATATAGCACCAAATACACTCCACACATACAGGTACTGAGCTCCTTCGTAGCACCAAGGTGCACATGACAGGCACCTGTTTCATCACACACACTATTCCTGTGTGGTAGATTAGATCCTTCCCAGGCATTCATACCAGGACTGTGTCTGCGTCCGGTAACATGAATTCGCTTAAAAGTAGCGACCGCGAAGCACCTCAAATAGCACAATGAATTTTCTCTTGTCCTGGGGGGTGATATGTGGGATGCCCAGGGTTCATAGGTGAGAGTGCATAGTGGCCATGAGCGTTACCCACAACAGCACTTGGGTTCCTCAAAGCAGCACCGTGATGTGTTGTGCAGGTTGGATGTGAGTAAGGCACATGGACCAGACGGAATACCCCCTCGTGTTCTGAGGGAGTGTGCTGAAGCCCTGGCCCCTGTGCTTGCTCGCCTCTTTCGCCTCTGCCTCAAAACCCAAACCTTTCCTTCTTCTTGGAAGCATGCCTTGGGTCAGCCCATTTAACAGGGTATGCCACAAGTCTTTGCTATCTAAATTTCCCTCTTTTGGTTTCTCTCCCCTACTTTGTTTTCTCATCTCTAGCTTCCTTGAGAACCGATCCATGGCAGTTGTTGTCGAGGGATCGATCTCTCGCTCTTTCTCTACCAGTAGTGGTGTGCCATAGGGTTCTGTTCTTTCACCTACTCTCTTCCTTCTTTTTATCAATGATTTACTTCACACTACAACTAATTCTATCTATTCTTACGCTGATGATTCTACTCTTCACTCTTCTTCACATTTTCCCCTTCCTCCTAACTCTCAAACTAGATCTGTTTCTACAACTGATATCATTACTTCTATCAATGCGGATCTGTGCAGCATCTCTGAATGCAGAGGTACAAACTTGGTTAAGTTCAATAGTAATAAAACTCAATATTTACCAATTACACTTTGTAAATTAGACGACCTCCCACCAATAACATTTCAGGACGCTATCATCCTGCCAAATTCTGAAATAAATTTGTTAGGCTCACCATTTCCTCCAATATGTCCTGGAAATCACACATCCTTAGTATAGCTAAAGCTGCCTCCCGAAAGTTGGGAATGCTGTATAGATGCCGTAGCTACTTCACTCCTGAGCAGTTGCTCCAAGTATATAAGGGATTCATTCGTCCTAACTTGGAGTACTGCTCTCATATCTGGGGTGGCTCTTCTTCTGTTCAACTATTAGACAGGGTGGAATCTAAGGCATTTCGTCTTATTAATTCTCCTCCTTTAGTCGACAGTCTCTCTTCCCTTTCTCTTCGCCGCAATGTTGCTTCACTCTCTCTCTTTTACAGGTACTTTAACGGGCAATGTTCGGTGGATTTGGCACCCTGTGTACCGCGGGCAAGGCCGTGGGCTCGTAACACACGTCTTGCCCGCGGTGCCCACCGTTTCTCTGTGGATGTCTATCACACTAGAATAACCCGTTATAGTACCTCCTTCTTTCCTCACACAGCCAAACTGTGGAATGCTCTGCCTTCTTCTGTGTTTCCATACTTATGCACTCTGTCTCACTGTAAAAAGCTTATTTTCTGGCATCTTCGTGGTGTAGATTAACACAATATAACCTTTTTGTTCTCTATTTTCAATTTCTTTGTTCTTTTTCGTCCCCCCAGGCCCCGTTGTTGGTCGTTTGACCTGTGCCCGGGTGGGATAATTCCCGCAAAAAAAAAAAAAATTGCTGGGCCATCATTTTCTCCCACCTCACTGGTGCCGCTCGCAGGCGATTACACCTGTGTGTGTAAGACATGACGCCTGACTGAGGATAATGCCAGATGGGCTTTTGTATTACCACACAATATTACAACATTAGGCAAGGCTTTAAGATGTATATAAAATGCTAGATAGGGCTCTTTAAGTACTCTGGGGTAGTACCAGCCGGAGTGTACTGACCTATATGTGTAAGCCCCGTCCACACGATCGAGCAGTGCCAGGCTGGCTTTGCCCGTTTACCGGGCAAAGCCTGTGTGTTGTTGTACACACAGGGGTGGTTGGCGGCAGTCATAGTCGGGAGCCGGTAGCTAGTAGGTGGTCGGCAGTGGCGGGTGCGGTACGATCACCATGGTGTGTCGCAGGAATAATCGCCGGAGAGTTAAAGCAAAGAGCCTAGCGTTGTGTACTATAATAATTGCTGCTATGTGCAAAAAGAAGAACCAAATGCAGAAAAGGGAATGGTGCAAAGAGTGGTTAGGTCGAAGAAAAGTATTGGGAAGTCATGCCACGATTTTACGTGAACTGCAAGATGTACATGAGCAAGACTTCACCAATTACATGAGAATGGACCCCAACACCCTTTACAAACTTCTAGCGATAGTGAAACCGTATATAAAAAAAACAGGATACCAATATGAGGGAGAGTACATCTGCAGAGTCTCGTCTAGAGGCAACATTCAAATATCTTTCAACTGGGTGCACCTACACGTCACTTCAGTATAGAACGAGGATATCAAAACAAAGTTTGTCTCCCATAATACCTGCAACTTGTCAAGCCATGTATGAAGTACTCAAGGAAGATTACTTGCAGGTGAGATTTGTAGTACATAAAAATTCATTGAATAATGTTAGAATTATGATATGCATAAACAGGAAGCTATGGGACTAGAGTGAGGAGAGCGGCAGGAACGAAGAACACATGAATGTCCTCATTACATAATACAGAGTCGTCGCTCCATATCCGGCAGCAAACCACCAGGCAGGCGGACCATGATTTCGCTCAACGATGGGCACGGGCACTCCGATTGTTTGCCCGTCAATTTTGCCCGATAATGGGCATTTAGCGTGTGCCCGCCGGGCACTGCTCGATCTTGTGGACGGGGCTTAAGAGAGGACGCCTGACTGAAGGCGATACTTGGTGTCATACACTCAATAGGCCTCGGGTGTCAATGTTTAAATTTTCACTATGTCTTTCTTCTGGCCCCCACACATACACTTTCCAATATATTGTGACTATGCCTTATAAGTACATACCTTAATTCTAAATTACTTACTACAGGAAGTGTCTGGTTTGTCAGTTCCTGGGGAAATTACTTTGGCTATCTCATTAACTCGAAACTGTAGCCGCGGGCGGCGTGGGTGCCACGTGAACAAAGGCCGAGGCTTTTGGCTTGGGTATATCCACTTCACTTCAATCTGTATGTACGGACCATTCCCCCCACACTTAGCAATTGTGTAGCACTTTCATAATATTCCTGAATCATTGCACTCTCGACGGGATCGCATTTGGATCAGGGGAAAATACGGACCTCATCCTCCGAATACGAGGGTTAACATCCACACTTCAGGATGCAGGCCGTCCTGTGACATTCCTATGGATACCCAGTCATGTCGGTATCTTGGGGAAAGAGGCAGCAGATGGCCTTGCCAAGACTGGCTGCAACAAGGCCACACCTGACAACGTTGTTCCTCGAACACTCTTACAGATTAGGACCCAAATTCGCCGCAAACAGAGAGAAGCTCGGGAAGCAGCCATCCCCCTGGACTCCCCGCCCACCTGGTACGATGTCCTCCGTAAACTTCCTGACCTCTCGTACGTCTATGGGAAAGGGTCGCGGAAAGGGGACGTGATTGCTGCCCGTATCATCATTGGGTATGAGTTTGCTTGGGAGATTGGTATCCCCGCATCCCCTGAGCAACGCTCTTGTGCATTATGCTGAAGACCCGACAGCAGCACCCTTTTCCACTACCTCCTAAGATGTCCCCACACACAACGCTTCCGTGACGCTTGCTGGACCACCACTGCACGACCCCCTGACGGAGACACGATGATCCTCCCCATACTGGCTAGATATTTTGTAAATAATATTGATTATGTGTTAAAGGAATATCCTTCCTTCCTTAGGCTTTAGTAAGCCCCTTTATAATATTTATACTGTATATACTTGTCACACTTGCCAGGTACTTCTGGTGTCATTGTACAGGGGTACCTAGTGACAGCACTAGGATCCCGCTTCCTCTATCAAGGAATAAACAATTGAAATTGAAAATTGAATCATTGCACCATTCGTGGTTATTCGTCACATGGGGTAATGATGTGTATTACGCTCACACTGAGGTACAGTCATCCAAAAAAGTTTTGTCGTGAACCATGAACCCCGAGATTCAGACTCTTGAATCCGAAGCATTTATGGACAGAATAATGTATCAGTGTCTACTGCTCCGGGTTCACGAGTCTGAATCTCGGGGTTCGTTGTTCGCGACAGGACTTTTTTGGGTGACTGTACATAAGATATATTCTTTGAAGTATATTTTATGGGACAATCCCAACACTTCACATATGTCTGATATACTTATCCTTTTCCCAGATTATTGTTCTCATATGTTTTCATCTGACACCCGAGGTAGCTCTGTTCACTAATCGTACTCGACGTAAATACCATGACCTTCAGAAAGAGTGTACACACAGTTCCACCTTTCCACTACATTCAGGGCCGGATTCAGGAGTGGGCAAAGTGGGCAGCTGCCCAGGGGCCTCCACATATAACAATATTTTATTTATTTGTTTATTCAATGGATTATTTTTATTTTCATTCTTTAAAATTCATGGTTATCTATTCCATCACGTAAAACTATGTTCAGCAAGAAGCATGATAGAAATTAGGCTAGCTACTCCTTGAAATTCATGAATACCTGGTTTTCCTATGAACCGTATTTTTTAATATTTTTAATATACTAACTGCATATGGCTTCAAAATTCTCCAAAGAAGTGTTCAAATTTAAAAAATTTCCCGGGGGGCTTACAGCGCCGCCCGGAACTCCCAGATGTTTAGGCTCACTTCACTCGCCACCCCACCCTCTTGGGTAGTTAAAATGAGGGGGGCCTCCACAAAGAGGCTGCCCATGGGCCTCCACATGTCTAAATCCGACACTGACTACATTACACTAGTACGTATCAGTTGGGCCTTCCCAATCATCATATAGATACCTTGAGTTCTCCTTAATACTAGCAGTACACACATTTTCCACGAGTCTAAGCAACACATCTCGCAGGATTTTTATTTAGTTACGCAAACACCGCTGTACTGTACACATACAATATTGCTCAATATTTTTTTTACCTATGAGGTATACACTGTACATAAACTGTACTGTATTTTATATGGAGGGCACAATTTATTACAGTAATGTATCTTTACTAATTAATGAATAACAAATAAACAACATTTTATCATGAATGAGGCAGGAGTTGCTGATAAATACTGAGTGAGAGGCAGTGGTGGTATTGTATTTTGTGCAAGTAGAGGATGGTTTGAAAACTTAAAAAATAGATATGCTCCTCACTTTGTGAAGCTTAGTGATGAAACTGCCTTGGCAGAACATGCAGCAGCTGAATCTTACCTAGAACAGCTTCAAAAGATTATCAAAGAAAAGGGATACAAGGAGAAGCAAGCTTTCAATGCAGATGAAACTGCATTATGGCGGAAAAGGAGGCCATCCAGAACATTTATTTCACAGAACGAGAAGAAATTAAGGTGGAAATTGGGGATGTTGTGTTATTTTGTGCCACGTAATGCTATGAAGCCTTAATGTATTAAATATTGAGATTCACATCAAGCAGAGGTTTTTGAGATTTCTCTTCATGAAATTTTTTTTTACAAAAAATTATGAAAACACCAGAAAATATGTTAAACACTGAGTCAAGGGCTGTAGCAGTATCCAGAGCTCATTCATCTTTTTAACCCTTAAAAGGTGGCCAATTTAATTGAAGTTCACTGTAAGGATGGCAGCCAACACCACTGGATGTTGCATCTTCCAATTTTTGCACATAAGGAAGATAGTTCTGGAATCCTTACCTGCCATTTACTGTACTGTCTTAATATATCTGTTTTTACATTTAAACAAACACCTTTCTTTTGTTTCTTTATGGAGCATGAACACTAAACCCAGCTGATCTCAACCATGTTTTTGACAAATGGGGAAGAATTCTAAAATGCAACCCCTATGTATGGCAAACATAACTCTCCAGTGTACTGTTATTGAGCCAAGTAAAGGCACCAGGCCAGGGTTCTGTCCATTGTATTGATTAGTATCAATTGACTTCTAATTTGGTATTTTTTTTTAACATTCAAACTATACACTAGGAGTAGAAGTGACCTTAAACTATTCCGGCAAGCACTTCTGCTGAGAGAGTTCATCAGAGGTGATTTTAAATGTAGTTACATGTCAAAAACATGAGGATCATTTGGTTGACATTTATCATAAACTTAGGTTAGTTCCTTCGACTGTGCCCAAAAAATTTAACGAAGATTGACTGATTGTGGTAATTATATCTATGGTGATGCAACACCTTAAGTCATAATGCAAGGTAAAAAAAAAATATAAGTAATAAATAACATAGAACTTTCTGAAAAGCCATTTAAACATTAAGAGATAAAACTCAAAGCTTGTGTAGAAGGTCAGCTTCCTGTGTGAAGGAAGAAACTAAAGGCAAGCAGAGAAATTGTGATTCAATTAATGATGCACTTCTTTTCTCAGTCTGTTTGTCTGTCTGTCCTTCTCTCTCTTGCAGGGTAGTAACACTATTTCTTCATCCCTTGGAAATATTTCAAGTGAGAAAGTTCAGTTGAAAATATAGTGGGTAGTGAGTAAACAGGAAGAGAGAGGACATTTTTACCATACATCTAGGTTGGTCATATCCAGGCATGGGATGAGGTGTTGTCATTATCCTGATTTTATATACTGTACATTTTGTTTGTTTCGAAGATTAGATTGTAGAAAAAAATGATAAAGATTAGTTACAGTGTATTGTGTGTTCAAGAGAGTAAATCTTGAAATGTGACTTAAAAATTATAATTAAAATAAAGAGCTTGAAACTAACACCAAGCAAAGTTGAGGCATGTGTAAGGTGGCTGTGAAAAAACTGTTAACTTGTGGAATCTAATGTAATGTGTTTGAAAAGAAAATCCATCAGCAGAAATCCATTACACTAGAACTAGTTTTGTTTTCTCTCTTGGCTGTTAGCCAATGGGGTATCAGGTAGCGTTTTTGACAATGTTGCACTGGAAAGAACTTAAATTCAAAATGTGGGTTCATTCAGGTTTGGCCGTGTAAGTTCAGCTCCGGCCGATCACTCATTTGTGTGACATAGCAGAGAGATGAAAATGTACGGTTTCTTACTTTCCTAATTTCTACACAACTATATTTTACATGTTGAACCTGTACAGTATTATTCATTGCAGATGTACAATATTTCAGCTAATTATGGGTTAATAGAATTTTGAGTTCAGAGTCCCAAACAAGTGACTTATGAACAATATTTTCGAACCCAATACATTAATAACACGGGAACCTCCCTGTAATAATCAAAATATAATTTTAGTGATGTTTGTTGCGACTCATTAGGTTATTATGTCTTCTGTATTTAACTTGGCTAGTTTTGGCTGTGGTGGTGTTTGAAAATCAGCCCCCTTTATAACTTTGGGAAAATCACATTCAATTTACACACAACTTCAACAGCACACATCCCTTTCATATAAGTGAAGACTGTCTATATTCAGAAGATATAAACAACTGTAGGTGAATGGTTGCAAAAACAATCAAGTATCATCAAAATTAGAGTATAATTCAAAGCATATATTCCAACTTACATATCTGGATCACAGGGAAGTAGTGGAGTAGTTACGGTCTCTGTTACTATTGTAGTTGTAGATATTGTTGGCTCTGTAATGCGACAAATTGCACTAAGAAATAACTGGAAAATAAAAATTTATTTTTCTTATTTACCTCCAAGCAATTTAAGTGGTGTAAGTGATGGTGAAAGTGAAAGTTTGATCTATTAGGCATTCAAGACTGTGAAGTGAAGAATTATTATAAAACATTTGGAAATGAGAGTTGGCAAATATAGACAAAATGTAACATAGAACCACACTCAGAAGCACACAAACTGCTGATGCAGGTATTATCAATTCTCTTATATTACTAACTCTGTGGGGGTTGAAGGTTAATGCATTATGAACCTTACGGAAAAATAAAAATAATGTGGAACACAGTTACTGTACAGTATATACAGTATACATAATAACTAGTTAAAATAAATTGATTGCCTGTACCCAGAAGCGTCTACAGTGATTCTTTTTCATTAAAGTGACTCCCATCAGATACTTTAACTTTATAAACAATATATCTGTACTGTGCAAAGTCTCTAGTTTTTTTCTCTGGTATATTCTACCAACAAAGAGTGGCAATAAATTTAACTTATGCAGTCAGTCATCATTTACAAGATCAATAATATTATCACATATCTTCTTGAAACCATAAAATTTATTGTATGTTCCACACAACCATACCCTCTAAATAAACAAATATATACACATCCTGCTAAGCCACTTTTTCTCTATAAATTTCTCACATTTTCACTCTCTTATTTATTAAATTATTTCTCATAAATCACTATAAGTTGTTAAGGTTTAGCTTCTGTTACTGTTATTACTTCAGACTCAATTGTTCTAAGGAAGTTAATGGTTTCATTAAAGATGGAAGGTACAATAAAGTACTGAACTTTGAATCCATTTCCCTTGCAAAACTTTTCACTAATTATTGCCATTAATGTTATTTTAAGCATCAGTAAAAAATACCTGAATCCATTGACTGAACTACACTTGAGTACCAGGAACCCAAAATGCTTGGGACTTTCAGAAAGCAGATAATTTTGGAAACTTAATATATCTACTCCAGGAACAATAGAAACATCTAATAAAATTCCTAATTTTTTTCGACTGATGTGGAATGACCACATGAATGCCACTACCAATGAAAATATACTGTATTTACAATAAAATCAAGAAATATATATTCAATAAAGTTATGAACAAAATAATTGCATTTAATTATTATCAAATGTGACATGGAGCATTGAATGTTCCACGATAACACTCTCCTTCCTCTGATATGCATTGTAAATTTCTCCTTATAATTCAGAAAGTGAGGCTTCCAATTATATAATTTTTTTTCAGTCTGCTCTTGAATTTATAAAACTATTCTGGGCCTCATTCTTCATTAGGTTACTAATATTCACTCTTGAAAACCAAGCATCATCTTTCATACCTGCTATCACACCTTGCATTCTATACCAAACAATTGAATGATTTATTTTTTTATTATTTTCCAAATAGTTCCATAACCTCTATTCTGTAACTTATGTCACTTGTCACTGATATTCCATTCCCTTATGCAGAGCTAAATTGAAGTGTCACAAAAGTTGCACATCCAACACCATCTAAATCTGAGGCTTTTACCACTTACTCTTTACCCCTATGCTATTGCTTCAGTGACCTGTTATAACAAGCATGAAAGAGGAAGATCTTTGTTCTGTACTTACCACATGAACAATAATATCTAATCTTGTAGTCATGACATATCCCTGTGTCTTGGATTGCATTATCACAGTAGAAGCCGTTAGTTACATCACAGATGGTGCCTTTATCTGCAGCTGTTTTTAAACCGGTATCAGCCTCCACACACTCAATGTCTGTTATCTCACCCTAGAAATGTAATAAATAAATAAATTTTATGCTTGGTATTGAATTTCTTGTATACTGTACTTGAAAAAAAAATGTTTGGGCATGGATTTATACAAGAAAGGAGAAATGCACAATATTAGAAATAAGATCGTATTGATTTACTAACCATTCAGTGTACTTTTAGCTTAATTGATCAGTGTGACAAAAACACTTTACACTGTACAGTCGTGTCACACCTTGCATGCATTTAACTTAGGCGCATTCAACTTTATGCACTTGGCTAGGGGGAAAACCCAGTGAGTGTAGAAGTGCATGGCTAGGGGAATTGCAGCATCTAAGATGCACAGTCGAAAAAGATGCACCCCCTATTTCAGCAGGCCGTATTTAGGAAAAAACTTTTGTGTGTTTTTTCCTCCTGTAGCCTTAATTTTCTTAAAACACTATATACAGTGCCAGTAAATGTGAGGAACAAATAAAAATAATACCAATAAATAAGATACAACAAAAATACTGTATTGATTGCTAAAACCTTAAATAAAAGCCAATTGAAAGTTTAACACAATCGCCATTTCCCTGCTTCACCATAGCAACGCAGACCAACAGGGACACAACCTCTGCCGATTCCCTAACAACGCCCCCCTACCACACGCTGCGCCCTCCTCCTACTCCCTTTACGCGTTTGCCCTTAGGACAATTATATCTCTTACTTTTTTACAATATGTAAGTGAGAAAAAAACGAAGGCAGTTATGCATATCTACCCAAAAATATGAGTTGAAAAAAACATAACACTCGTCACTAATCACCAGTAGCCTGGTGATTACAGTGACGAGTCTAACTTGGCTACAATGCTGCCAGTGATGTTAACAGATACTAATGTGAAAAGAAAATTACTGTATTTGCAAATCTTCATTTATATCAGGTATTTGCAGATTTAAAAATAAATGCTGCAGGCATGACATTAATAGATAGTAATGCTTGTCGGAGTTCAGAAATGGTTACTCCTTAGCTCTGAAGAGTTGGGTGCCTGCTGTACGGATGTTAATAGTCTCAGGTTATCATCATCAGTACATTATTGTAGTTGTAAATGCAGCTTTTATATTTACAATAATTATTTGTTTAATTATTTGAAAATACAAATAATGTAATGTAATTAAATAAGCACCGTGTACTGAGCAAGGGAGCGGGTTTGGGTTGTGTATCTCTGCCGACTGATCCTTAGCACCAGGTGATAAGGGTCGGTCGGCAGAGGTAACACATCCCACCTGAGCTGTGATAGTGTGTGCACCATTTTGTATAATTTTAGCTTTTTTATGCTTTCATTATTCTTCCTAAATATTCTCTGCTGAAATCAACTTGACAATTAGTAACAAAGAGGATAAAGTAAACTTACAGCAGAAGCGGTTGTGTGGTGAGCATATAAACTGAAATAGGCCTAACCAGCCGAGTCACCAGAAGCGCTATTGACAAACTGCTCACAGCTGCCACACTTAACACTCACCTCCTGCACAAAATACACATCCATGTTCTTCATGATTCTTTTATTATAGTTTTATTTTATATGCTCCATATTTCTAAGTTACATTAGAGTATTGAAATGATTATTCCACAACTTTTGTAGTTTCATTAATGTAACAATGGCATATGAATCACCTACTCGCAGGATACAGCTGACTGGCATGTCAACCAACTGACTCCTGGTGAGACTCAGAAAACAGGACTTCTTTAACAATTATTTAACTTTATATGAATGAGGTAGCTTAGAAATAAAGAAAATATAATATAAAAGTATACAATAAGAAAAATGAAGAGCATGTGAGACGTGAACGTGTGTGTATGGTGTGCTATTGTAGTGGATCTCTCCCCTACAATTGCGTATCCGCATTCCAATGCGACAGTATCCTAGCAACCAGCGAGCTTCTCAGAGTAGGGGGGGGGGGGTCACCACCTGCTACGTCTACCCTAGACAACGGAGTCAAGAAACCGGCGAGTTCCCACGGGTTTACTTCCGGCTGCTGTGTATATAAGCTCTCAGTCTCTCCATTGAGATATAGGGCTCTTGTGGTAGAAGCGGTGCCGCTCTTGCCTCGCAAGCAATATGTCACGGGTTCGATTCCCGGGCAAGCGGAAGTTGTTTGGACACTCTTCCTAGCCCCCTTGGTCCCTGTTTACCTAGCAGTAAAGTAGGTACCTGTTGTAAATCGATAGGTTGCGAATTCGTATTCAGGGAAAGTTGTTGGAGCTTCTAAACTTGAACTGACACAATCCGGAGGAGTGGTGACCCGAGGATCACACACCAACACAGACAAAATCAAATACGTGCGCTATGCGCTAACCAAATAAATGCAGTCGTGTAAACCCACGGCACTATCTCTCCCACTACAATTCCCTTCCTAACCTCGTGCTCCTTCCTCTGTCATCTTCCCCGCTCTGCCTTTCGCTACCAGCAACTTTTTGGAGCTTCTGAACTTGAACATTGAGATTCATTCTACCCTACGTTCCTGAACACGCAACATCTCCTCCAACGAAGCTCCTGCACAGATACCTAAAATTATGTTTTATTTTGTATCCTTAATGAAACTCGAGGTGGTTCACTGTTTAGGGAGCATAGTTGAGGTGTGGCTGGCTAGGCATGTTCCGTCCCAGGAAAGGAGCTCTTCTTCTACCCTGCTCTGTAAGATTGTTTTGGGTTTACTTTGGTTTAAGTGTAATTTTTTCATGTGGTGAACTAAGCTGTTTTCTTATAAAAATATAATGTGGGCTTCTGTTTATGTTCGACTATAAGAAGCAGTTCAATAAAATAATTTTGACTCAACTGCTATTTTGGTCTACTGTGTCCACCATGAACCATGTGTGGCAAGCTATAGCCATGTGTCTTACTGCACCCACTGCAGTGTTGTGTTACTTCAGCGCTTGCCTCTACACCTGTGTATCTAAGCCCATGAAGAACTTATTTGATATATCTTTTATCCTCTTCACCACTGATCGGCACGTTAGCCGCTTGGGCGATGGGTCACGTCCCTGTTACGCACTGTTGACAAATACTGGGCATGAACCGGTCCCTGAATGTACCTGAACCTGCTTCAATGTTGGTCAAGTCTGGTCTTGAAAGAGCTTA
>NW_024718273.1:2790850-2963893 GCF_018991925.1 Homarus americanus | reverse complement strand
AACACACTCTGGTCCCACAACCCTCTGGAGTAACACACTCAGGCTATAGGTAGAAGGATAAATCGTGGCGAAATTCACCTCCGGGACTATTATAGGGTATTGGCGAGTAGGGTTAAAACCGAGATAAGGAAAGCAAAGAGGAATAATGAGGTAAGGATAGCAAGGGAGGCGAAGACAAACCCCAAAGGATTCTACCAAATGTATCAAACTCAAACACGAGAAAAAGATTGGACCAATCGGTCAGATACAGCGGGCTCACTGATAACGACGGGGAAATGAGCAATAATTTGAATAAATATTTTCAACAGTTTTCACCACCGAAAATTTAAACATGATACCCGAGGCACCGACTCTATTCAGAGATAGTGAAGAAAACAAATTAAGTGAGATAGTAGTGACTAGTAACGATGTTAGTAAGCAAATAGACAAACTAAAGCCTAATAAGTCACCTGGTCCCGATGAGATATTTGCCAGAGTATTAAAGGAATGTAAGGAAAGGCTCAGTATGCCCTAGCAAAGTTGTTTAACATGTCCTAAAACAGGTGTAGTACAGAATCTGGAGGATAGCAGATGTAATACCGATTTTCAAGAAGGGATATATCTATCCTCTAACTACCGCCCAATCAGTCTAACATCAATAGTAGGCAAATTACTGGAAGCAATCATTTCAAACTCTATTCGAAATCACCTGGAGAAGCACCGATTGATCAATGATTCCCAGCATGGCTTCACGCGGACGTTCTTGCCTAACTAATCTATTATTTCATCAGTTTTGAATCTGTGGACGAGGGGCACAATTAGATGTGGTATATCGACTTTAGCAAAGCCTTCGACAGAGTCCCCACGAAAGACTAATTAGAAAGGTAGAAGCTCATGGCATCAAAGGTGACATCCTTAAATGGATGGGCGTGGTTACAGGACAGGAAACAGCAGTGAGCATTAACGGCACTAAGTCCCATTGGAGCAACGTCACAAGTGGAGTTAAGGCTCAGTACTTGGACCATTATTGTTTATTATATACATAAACGACATAGATATCGGCATAGACAGCAAATAAGTAAATTTGCTGATGATACTAAAATAGGACGTGTTATCAAATCTGACGAGGACTCAGCAAAACTACAGGAAGATCTAAACAAATTTTTCGAATGGTCTGAAAAATGGCAGATGAAATTCAACGTTGACAAATGTTAAGTACTCAGTACTATAGGAGATGTAAACAGGGAAACCAGTTACCAGATGAACAACGATGCCATTGTGGAATCCGACTGCGAGAGAGATTTAGGAGTAATGATAAGTAGGAATCTTAAGCCAAGTAAACAATGTGTTTTTGCTCGTAACAAGGCTAATAAAGTACTTGGGTTCATAAAAAGGAGTGTTAGTTACAAGACTAGCGAGGTCATCTTAAAATTATATCGAGTGCTTGTGAGACCTCACCTGGATTACGCAGTACAGTTCTGGTCACCGTATTACAGAATGGATATAGAATCCTTGGAAAGAATCCAGAGGAGAATGACAAGACTAATCCCGGGCATTAGGAACCTTGAGTACAGAGACAGGTTAAAGCATCTTAATTTGCACTCCCTCGAGATACGTAGAGTGAGGGGCGACATGATAGAGGTGTATAAATGGAAGTCAGGGTTAAACAAAGTGGACATTACAAAGGTACTCAAGCTATCCAACCAGAAGCGAACTCGTAACAATGGTTTTAAATTAGACAAATTTAGATTTCGGCATGAAATAGATAAACACTGGTTTGGAAACAGAGTAGTGGATGAATGGAACAAGTTACCAAATATCATCATTAACTCGAATACGCTGGATAGCTTCAATCATAGGCTGGATGCTTATATGAGCAATAAGTGTTGGGTATAAACGGGACTGCCCAGTATGGGACAATAGGCCCGCTGCAGTTTCCTCCATTCTTATGTTCTGGGTGCTAAGGAAAACATCCTTAGCACCCAGAAACATTCTGGGGAAGTAGGCTAGTGGCTGTGTGTGATATATATATATATATATATATATATATATATATATATATATATATATATATATATATATATATATATATATATATATATATATATATATATATATATATATATATATATCATGTTGCAAAGACTTCTGACTTTTTAATAACAGGTACAGTATCTGAATTCCTCTAACATAAAGTCACTTTCCATACACAACTATTAAAGCCATATATGTCAACATTCTCTGAAACATATTGACAAAATTCTGACACGTTTCATTAGTGTTATGCTAACAAATATGTCTTTGCAAAAAATTACCTGTACACACACATAAACACCTACCTGTATGCACTAAAATACTTTTAAACCTACCTATTTCTGTTTCATGTAGGGTGACCTGTACACTATTTCACAAATATCACCTAGAAAATGTCACATCTACATTTAAAATTGAACCTGTACAGTACAATAATAAGTAGTATAAATTCATCGTAGATTTAAAGTACTAAGCCCGTAAGTGCTTGAAAAATTTTATGTTAACAGGGAAATCCCACAATAAATTTACTTGCAAAACATCTGCAACAATATAACAAAGTATGAATAAAAAGGTTAGACATGATGAAAAATCAAAGAAAAGTAGCAAAAGTTATCATAACGTTGATAGATATATTGCAGTGTATTATAAGCATAAATATTTTGATGCAATCATATAAAAAGAAGACTTACCTCTACACTCAGGCCTTTGAGCTATGACAATGTTCTCAGAATCACAGGAAAGAGTATTGGTATTGAACAGTTCACCAGATCCACAGTCCCTGACTACGTATGCCATTTGAGAAGGTGTGATTTCACACTTTGTGGGAGAGAAACAGTTCATGAGCAAATCCTTACACCTGAATAATATTATTCAAGGATTACATCTAAATAAAATAGTCTCAAGAATAATTTTGTATAAGGTTCCTAGTTAATAGGAACGGTGGCAAGGTATATTCTGTTGATTGATGGTAGTACAAGTAATAACAACTAAGTATGGTAACACGGCAGATAATGAAGACAAACAGAAATATGGTTGGTGGGAAAAATCTACCTCATAGAACTTCTTGCAATCATATTCATGCTGCTTGAACTGTGGGCTCATGAGACTACATGACTCTGGGGGCAGCACAGTCGGATGTGTGGTAATTGGTGTTGGAGTTTGGTTACAGTCACAGTAGAAACGGATTTCATAGTCGTAACAATCTGGGGAACAAAGAAAACTCTTAGTTAGCTGGATGAATAACAATTTGCTTAAAAGAAATATCTATAACATGGACACTCTTAAGTTATGTCCCTTTGTACTAATCTCTATCTGTTCCAGTGTCCCAAGGCTTACCTAGTACAGTATACACACACAAGTATACAGGGGGTCTCCAAGTTAACAATGGGTTATGTCTCTGGTCACTGTTCATAAGTCACTTTGTTCTCAACTCAGAACCATATTAATTTCACAAAAAATATAAATAATACATGTACCTCTCACCAAAGGAGAAGGGTGTTATCCAGTGTAACTCTACCCAACATCACAGATTTCTCAAATTCCAGTTTCATCCTTTACTAACACTGGATAAACCAACCACTTGAATGGCTAGTGAATTGATAAATAGTGAAAATGATAATAATATACACGTATTGGACTTCAATATATGGGAATTTGATTTTTTCAGACTCTGAGAGGTGCTCTGGTCATTAAAACTGTACAGTGGTCTAATCAGATATGCTATCGGCCTACTGAGAAAAAAGACACTGAGTATGTAAGGAGGTTGGGGCTGATCAAGTGTTGCTGCATTCGTCAGGTTTATTTATTGATTCAGTATTATATTCTCATATGATTGGCCTCTTATGGTTTATGGTTCATCATGATTAATATAACATCTTCAGTAATAAAGAAAAAATACAATACTGCATGTAATTTGTAATATGACTTGAAAATAAAAAGATAAGCTGTATCACAAGGTTATTTACGCAAGATGTGTTCAAGTGAGAGCTTTCAGCACACTGGCTTACAACAGGGGTCACTATAACATACTGTACTGTATAGTATCTGATATGAAGAAACCTTCCTAAAAATGTTATTTACTACATTACCATTGAGTGATACATGATGGCTCAATTTGGCTACTTGTACCCTCAGACAACGGATTAATGAATTGGCCAGGGTAAAAGCAAATGCATAATACTGTACACTACAACATTACTTATTAAGTGATGATAAATACACTTCAATAATATTTATTAAGTGGTGATAAATACACTACAATAGCATTTATTAAGTGATGATAAATATAATGCTGTACTAATTTACTAAGTGTTGAAAATAGACATTGTGGTAAGCAGCTAAGCCTATTAGCTTTTTTACGTTTTACGTTTTATCCTCTTCACCACTGATAGGCTTGTTAGCAGTGCCGGATCTAGACCTGTGGAGGCCCATGGGAAGCCTCTTTGTGGAGGCCCCCCTCATTATAACTACCCAAGAGGATGGGGTGGCGAGTGAAGCGAGCCTAAACATCTGGGTAGTTCCGGGGGGCACTGTAAGCCCCCCGGGAAATTTTGAAATTTGAACACTTCTTTGGAGAATTTTGAAGCCATATGCAGTTATATTGAGGAAACTAGAACATTGAGAAATTTTTAATTAACTGTATATTTATTGATAGTGTACAAATTCCCAACACACACACACACACAAAAGTGAGACATTACTGGAGTCATTCATGTGGTTTCAAGTCGACCAGCCCTGATATAGCTACTGCCGCACACGTGGAGACCCCCAGATTGTGGAGGCCCTTGGGCAGCTGCCCACTTTGCCCACTCCTGAATCCGGCCCTGCTTGTTAGCCGCTTGGGCGGTCGTTCACTGCTTGCTCTTTGTAAACAAAGACTCAGGGTGTTGTGTTTTTTTTTCCAGGAAAGTCGATTCTTTTAGGATAATATTTTATAAACCTGGCTTCAAATGATCCTAAATTATATGAAAATTATGGTGAAATTGCATAAAATCGTGTTAAAGGAATCTTGGGGGGAGGCAGCCACCCACCCATGCATCCCTCCCCCCTCCCTCTGTCAGCTGCTCCCAGATAAACACTTGTCTTCCACATACAATATACTGTACTCCTACACTTATTTGTTCTTATTTTTATCTTTGTAGTACTGTACAGTATTTAATTTTCTTTTACAGGATTAGCCCACCCGGGCACAGGTCACTGACCCACATCAGGGTCTGGGGAGCGAAAATGTAATAATAATAATAATTATATAGTACTTAAAATTTATCATAAAAAATACAAAATTAAAAATGGAATAATAACATTATAATACGAATTAAAATAAAGAACCATAAAGAAAAAAAACACCCAAATTGAGACATGATATATGTATGTTGTGTTGTCAATGGTAAGAGAAACAATTGAGACCCTGCAATTGTGTGTAAATGAGGCATAAAGTCACATCAGCAACCTGGACTTGGTCACAATTTTCGTGATGCTATATGGCAGCAGGGTCTACCATTAAACAACACATTATGTTTCCAATATCTTCCCAGGCGGAAGTACCTCCCTATTTGATAGTTGCCTACTACCTACAGTTTTATCTTTATTCATACGACAAATTCTGCGGTTACTTACATATAACACTTTACAGTAAATAACAATCATCTTGGTGAAAACAGATGTTGATAACCAGACTTATGTATAAAAATATTATAATTATACTTCAGCATATATGGTAAATATGCTATTGTAACATAATGCATTAATGTTGTTACACTATTTTCAGGTATTGATGCTAGAAAATATGTGCCGGAAGCAAAGAAAAGAAAAAAGATATGACAAGAAAAATTCGTGCCGGACCATGGAATACCGGATCAGAATAGTTCAACATGTATAAAGTACGTAAACTGAAACATAATAACACAAAAAACATTGCTTACGTTGAGGAGCCTGCAGGTCATCATTACACTGAAGGCCAGTATTGGTGTTGCAGGTGACGCCCACCTGGCCTGAAGCCTCTGGGGTCAGTCCCACACCAACCACTCGACACTGTGTGTCCATTATTTGATGGGAAGCACAGAAAGTGTACTTTTCTGCCAGGGAGCGAAGGTCATCCATGTCATCCTGATAAAGAAAGACCCAAAACACAAATGAGAATGAGGCTTAACTTTCGTAACAGGTACTCTATGATATTATAAATGGTTACTGACTTCCAGGACACTGCGCTTCACATATGAGGAGGTCTGGACCATAACCTGCTAAGAGCCATATCACCGAGATGTGTTATGTATTGCACTGTATTCCCCAACCTCTCCTCTGTCCCCTGGGTAGGTCAGAGACCCAATTGGGAACATGTACAGTCTCGTTCAAGATACTTCGAACACTGCTGGAGACAGCTGGCAACTCAAGGCCGTTTGTTTACTATAGTACGCTGTAAAAATTATGAATGAATGTAAAAGGTTATCGGTGTTTGGTTACTTAGTTCACTGTTGCTTAATTAATGGTTGGGCTTTGTTGTTTCGTATCATATTATACTTCGTACTATAGTAAACAAACGGCCTTGAGTTGCCAGCTGTCTCCAACAGTGTTCAAAGAATCTTGAACGAGACTGTACATGTGGGCGAGAGTCCTTTTAATAGACTATTGTATGTCACACCTTCCTATCTGAGCATTTTCCTCCATTTTCTATTTTGGCACTTAGCGGATTATGGTATGGAGCTCCTCATATGACCCAGGTACCTTTTCTTCATCACTGTGACACTACCTCAAAAGATGATGTCTGATGACGTACATTTGACCTCTTAATGTAAAGAACTGTAATTTGTGAATTTATCTATAACTGACACACTAACATATACACATAAAGAAACTCTGATTAATAGTTATAGATGTCTACCACTCTTTTCCACTTATGAATTTGTGGCTTCAATATTCTAAGAGCTTTAACATATACCCTACTGCAAATAGAACAAAGAATTATTGTAAAGGTGAAATCCAAAAGAGGAGAAAAGCTCACCCAATTTGCTGGGTTAGGTGTATAGGTGTTCATCCAGGGTGTCCATCCATTAACACACTGAGGAGGCCCGGACGTTGACTCTGTGGTAGAGGTTGTCACTGGCAGGGTGAGAACAAGAAGGTACCTTTGCATTCATCACTCAGTAATGTGTTTTATCCCATGTAATGTAGGCTCCCTCCATGCATATTATGTTATGTCACTGAATATGGAACCAACATCACCCACACACCCCAACACCACCCACACACCACCCACACACCCCAACACCACCCACACACCACAACACACACACCAACACCACCCACACACCCCAACACCACCCACACACCCCAACACCACCCACACCCCAACACCCCCCAACACCACCCACACACCCCCAACACCACCCACACCCCAACACCACCCACACACCCCAACATCACTCACACACCCCAACACCACCCATACACCCCCAACACACACCCACACACCCCAACACCACCCACACACCCCAACACCACCCACACCCAACACCACCCACACACCACACCACCCACACACCCCAACACCACCCACACACCCCCACACACCCACACACCCCAACATCACCCACACACCCCAACACCACCCAACTACCCACACACCCACCCACACACCCCAACACCACCCACACACCCCAACACCACACACACACACAACACCACCACATACCCCAACACCACCCACACACCCCCAACACCACCCACACCCCAACACCACCCACACACCCCAACACACCACACACCCCAACACCACACACACCCCAACACCACCCACACACCCCCAACACCACCACACACCCCAACACCATACCACACCACCCATACACCCCAACACTACCCACACACCCCAACACCACCCACACACACCTCCAACACCACCCACACACCCCAACACCACACACACACACCAACACCACCACATACCCCAACGCCACCCACACACCCCAACACCACCCACACACCCCCAACACCACCCACACACCCCCAACACCACCCACACAACCCAACACCACCCACACACCCCAACACCACCCACACACACCCCACACACCAACACCCCCACACACCCCACACCCCACACACACCCACACACCCCAACACCACACCACCCACACCCCCAACACCACCCACACACCACCACACACCAACACCACACACACCCCCACACAACACACACACACCCCAACACCACCCACGCACCCCTGACACCACCACACACCCCAACACCACCCCACACACCCCCAACACCACCCACACACCCCAACACCACCCACACACCCCAACACCACCCACACACCCCAACACCACCCACACCACCCCAACACCCCACACCACCCCACACACCCCAACACCACACACCCACACACCCCACACCCCAACACCACCCACACACCCCAACACCACCACACACCCCAACACCACTCACACCCCAACACCACCACACCCCAACACCACCCACAACACCACCCACACCACCACCACTCCACACCACACCACCCCAACACCACCACACACCCAACCACCACACACACCCCAACCACACACCCCAACACCACCCACACACCCCAACACCACCACACAACACACACCCACACACCCCAACACCACCCACACACCCCAACACCACCACACACCCAACACCACCCACACACACACACACACCCCAACACCACCCACACCCCAACACCACCCACACACCCCAACACCACTCACACACCCCAACACCACTCACACACCCCAACACCACCCGGGTGGGCTAGTCCCCGTAAAAAAAATAAAAATAAAAAACAACAATATAATAATAAGAAAAATCGAAACGTGATGTCACCACAGCGGCACCCCAATTAGAGGAGCAATTCACGGTGAGTCTTAGTCAGATTCAATCACTGTGGAAGCAGGAATCATCAACAAATTCCTCAAATGAAGGAGTTTGATAGCTAGTTGGCGTGCTCAGGGGATGGAATGGAGCTGTCGAGATCTTTCCCGACATTATGTGACTTATCTCTCAAGCTTAACACCCCATTACCTGCAGCTGCTGCTTGTGAGCATCTCTTTATTCATGCTGGACTTATTATTTATTATTTGATTAATTTATTACACCCCATGAGGCGACAAGCCTAGTCACAAGACCATGCGGTCAGACAATAATACATTGGCACTTGTGTCTCGCAGGACACGTTGTGCGGTGACAATATTGGAATGATCTAAGGACAAAGGGAATTAGCTCCCACCAAAGTGTGGGTAGTGTAAATGAATTAAATGAAATTATTACAAATAAGTAAGTAGTGACATATAGTGGTTAGTGACTCGTCCTGTGGTAGGAGATCCCTGACAGTGGGATAGTCAAGGCAATAGTGTTGAAGGGTGTTAGCTTTGGGACAGTTACAGAGTTTACAGGAAGAGAAGTGAGGGTCATCCCCTGCCTCAGACATTTGCCAGATGGTCTGTATCTTAACCTAATGTGAGCAGAGACAACATTATGTCCATGTTGACGATACTTGTGTGGATAAGGAAGAAAGTGATCATAGTGTTGGGTGGATATATTTTCAGCCTGTTCACTTTCCCTGCGACGTATTGTAGGGAGAAGAGCGGCTGAACGTATTCTCTTTCAGTAGGTCATGTTGGGCTTATATTTAGGCCTAAAAGATCCTGATTTTACTATCGTGGACAAAAGTTCGCTCCTTCCCAAACTGAAGCAGTATCGACCCGCACAGCACACCCGCACCAGATAACAATCAGGGTAAGTCAGTTCGGAGACTCATTCCCGTGTCTCAGTTTCACTACAGGGAGCGAACTTTTGTCCACGATAGTACAGCCATAATTTTGAGAATCAGTTATTGATAAATCTCAATGGAAAGACTTACAAATAAACATGTGTAATGCTGTGTCTTATTTTTATCTTTAGTTAACAATTTTTTTTATAATTTACTGTGGAGTTATTTTAATATTTGAGACAAAAATTTCGTTGTTACTTTTTACTTTCAGAATTTGAGTACTTTACGAATGAGATACTTTTTAACTTTTACTTGAGTACATTGATCTTTGGATACTTTTACTTCTACTTGAGTAACATTTTGCCAAGGTAACAATACTTTTACTTAAGCAACAAAGTCCACAATTTTTTACAACTCTGGACTTGACCAACACTGGAGTAGGTTCAGATACAGTCAGGAGCCGGTGCATGCCCAGTACTTGCCAAGAGTGAGTAACAGAGACGTGACCAAACACCCAAGCAGCTAACTAGCTGATCAGTGGTTTCTTTCCCCCACTTTGTTTTCTAATTTCTAGCTTCCTTGAGAACCGATCCATGGCAGTTGTTGTCGAGGGATAAATTTCTCGCTCTTTCTCTACCAATAGTGGTGTCGCACAGGGTTCTGTTCTTTAAACCTAATCTCTTCCTTCTTTTTATCAATGATTTACTTCACAATACAACTAATTCTATCCATTCTTACTCTGATGATTCTACTCTTCACTCTTCACATTTTCCCTTCCTCCTAACTCTCAAACTAGATCTGTTTTTAGAGCTGATATCATTACATCTATCAATGCGGATCTTCGCAGCATCTCCGAATGGGGAGGTAGAAACTTGGTTAAATTCAATAGTAAAAATACTCAGTATTTACCAATTACACTTTCTAAATTAGATGATCTCCCACCAATTACATTTCAGGAAGCTATCATTCTGCCAAATTTTAAACTAAATATGCTAGGCCTCACCATTTCGTCTAATAAGTCATTGAAGCCATACATAAGATCATAAGAAAATAAGGAGTCTGCAATAGGCCGGTTGGCCTGTGCATGGCAGCTCCTGTCGAGAGTTACTACCACTCTCTATCATCCATGAATCTATCTAGCCTCCTTTTGAAACTTTCCAGAGTTCCCGCACTTACTACAAAGTTGCTAAGCTTGTTCCACTCGTCCACCACCCTATTTGTGAACCAGTTTCTTCCTATCTTCCTCCTAAACCTAGACTTATCCAACTTGAATCCGTTGCTCCGAGTCCTATCCTGCTCGGATATTGTAAGAACTTTATCTATATCCCCTTTATTGATTCCTTTCACCCACTTAAAAACTTCTATCATATCTCCCCGCACTCTTCGTCTTTCCAGGGAATGCAAGTTAAGTTTCTTTAAACTATCCTGATATGGAAGGTTTCTAAGTCCCGGAATCATTTTTGTCATTCTTCGCTGCACCGACTCTAGTGAATTTATATCCATTCTATAATAGGGGCACCAGAACTGAACCGCATAATCGAGGTACGGCCTGATTAGCGCAAGATAAAGTTGCAATAAGACCTCTGCACTCTTGTTACTTACACTTCTAGATATAAAACCCAATACTCTGTTTGCCTTATTTCGAACATTAACGCACTGTTTTCTAGGCCGTAGGTCCGGGCTTACAAGTACCCCTAGGTCTCTTTCACAAGTCGACTTCTCTAGGTTGATGTTGTTAAGGCTGTATACATTATCAGTATTTGTTCTTCCAATATTAAGTACGCTGCACTTGCTGGTGTTGAATTTCACTTGCCATTTTTCAGACCACCCCTGCAGTTTATTTAGATCCTAATGTAATGCATTTGTATTCTGCCCTGAATTAATCTGCCACCCTATTTTGGTGTCATCCGCAAACTTGCTTATGTCACTGCTGATCCCAGTATCTAGATCGTTTATGTAGATTATGAACAAGAGAGGGCCTAGTACTGACCCCTGGGGAACCCCATTGGTTACACGGCCCCACTCAGATTTAACACCATCTACGCTGACCCTCTGCGTTCTATCGGTGAGCCATGATTTTATCCAATTTAAAACTTTCCCCTCGATACCATGAGCCTTAATTTTTCTCAGAAGCCTCTGATGCGGTACTCTGTCAAATGCTTTGTTAAAGTCTAAGTAAATAACATCATAATTTTCGTCATTATCTATTACCTCGAAGACTTTCCTAAAAACGTCAGCAGATTTGTTAGACAAGATTTTCCCTTTGTAAACCCATGTTGAGAGTCATAGATTAATTTGCTTTTCTCTAGATGCGATCGGATGCTATCTCCTATAATTGATTCAAGAAATTTCCCCACTACTGACGTGAAACTGATTGCCGGTAATTTGACGCTGATGCTCTGTCTCCCTTTTTGAATATGGGTACTACATTTGCCTGTTTCCACAAGTCTGGCACAACTCCGGTGTCTAATGATTTTGTAAATAAGTTTACGAGGGGTCCGCTAATCTGTTCCCTACACTCTTTCAAGACTCAAGGGAAAATTTCATCCGGCCCTGGGGATTTTGTTTTCTTTAGTTTATTTATCTTCTTAAGAATATTCTCTTTTCTGATAGTGATATTCTTTAATTTCTCTACTTCCTTTCCCTTAAATATCAGTTCCACCTCTGGAATTTTATCGCAAATTTCTTCTGTGAAAACTGATAAGAAGTAGCTGTTCAATGCTATGCTTATTTCTTCACTGCCATTTATCACTTCTCCCCTCCCTGACTTTAAAGGCCTAACTTTGTCCTTCACCTTTGTCCTATATACCTGGAAAAATCCCTTGGGATTCGCCTTGGATTCTCTTGCTATTTTTATTTCATAGTCTCTCTTTGCTTTCCTTGCATTTTTCTTAACATTCCTAGATAGTTCATTATACCTATTCTGAGCTGCTCCTCCCCTCCCTTTAATTTCTTATATATTCCTTTCTTTATTCCTATGCCATGTTTAAGTTTTCTGGTCATCCACCTTGGCTCATTCTTATTTGACCTAATTTTTCTGTATGGTATATTTTGTTCTTGTTCTTTATGTAGTATACTAGTGAATATATTATAGTCATGATCAATTGTTGTGTCATCTATGACCACACCCCTTCCTACTGGGGACTGACGTGACTGTTCCCAGGTGACCTCACCTAGGTACCTTCTTAACCCCTGATAATCCGCCAACCGAAAGTTTGGGACTCTGACCATATTGTCATTGTTTTTTGTTCCCAATTTAGGGTGAACCTGATTTCTCTGTGATCACTGTTCCCTCGTTCTTCCCCTACTGTGATATCTCTGATAATATTTTCTTTATTTGTTAATACTAGGTCTGATATATTGTCACCTCTAGTAGGTTCTGCAATTAGTTGTTTAAAAAAATTGTCATGTTCTGCTTCTAGGAAGTCTTCAGATTCATAGTCACCTACAATGTTGTCCCAGTCAATATTTCTGAAGTTGAAATCCCCCATAATGCATAGGTTGTTATATTTTGCTGCCCTACTCATTTCCTGCGATATAGGCTGAGCTGCTTCTTTCCCAAGGCTTGGGGGCCTGTAAATCACTCCCATAATTAGTGTTTCTCTTCCTTCCGTGATTTCTACCCATACAGACTCGGTTCCTATTTCACCCTTTATTGATTATAATCAATAAAGTTGGGAATGCTGTACAGATGCTGTAGCTACTTCACTCCTAAGCAGTTGCTCCAAGTATATAAGGGATTCATTAGTCCTAATTTCGAGTACTGCTCTCATATCTGGGGTGGCTCTTCTTCTGTCCAACTGTTAGTTAGGGCGGAATCAAAGGCATTTCGTCCTATTAAATCTCCTCCTTTAATTGACAATCTTTCTTCCCTTTCTCTTTGCAGCAATTTTGTTTCACTCTCTCTCTCTTTTACAGGTACTTTAACGGGCAATGTTTGGTGGATTTGGCAACCTGTGTACCGCCGGCAAGACCGTGGGTTCGTAACACTTGTCTTACCCGCGGTGCCCACCGTTTCTCTGTGGATGTCGGTCACACAAGAATAACCCGTTATCGTACATCCTTCTTTCCTCACACAGCCAAACTGTGGAATGATCTGCCTTATTCTGTGTTTCCATACTTTTATAATCTGTCTCACTGTAAAAAGCTGGTTTTCCAGCATCTTCGTGGTGTCGATTAATATAACCTTATTCTTTTCTATTTTCAATTTCTTTGTTCTTTTTTTTCGCCCCCCAGGCCCCGTTGTGGGTCGTTCGACCTGTGCCCGGGTGGCCTCTTTCCCGTAAAACAAAAACAAAAACTAACAGCAAAATAAAATGAAATCTGAATCGGAAAGTAATCTTTTATCTGGTAGCGGTGGGGGGATGGGTCTGTTGGTGGTGGCGGATGGGTCTGTTGGTAGTGGGGGATGGGTCTGTTGGTGGTGGGGGAGGTGGGGGGGGGTTGGTGGTGGGGGGATGGGTCTGTTGGTGGGGATGGGTCTGTTGGTGGTGGGGGATGGGTCTGTTGGTGGGGGATGGGTCAGTTGGTGGTGGGGATGGGTCTGTTGGTGGGGATGGGTCTGTTGGTGGGGGACTATTTTTTGCTGGGTTCATATTTTCTTTTACTGTATTCATAATATTCTTGTACTGTCAGCCTCTTATGGTTATTGTTTCATCATTAATACTATAAATATTAAATAAATGAAAAAAAAATATATATAATATATAATTTGACTTCAAAATAATGAAGACTGTACAGTACAGGTTTTTGATAATGTGAAATAAATTATAAATTCTTACCTACAACAGGAGAAGAAGGTGTCGTCGTCCCTGTTAAAGGAAAATGTACAGTACAGTACAGTATAGTATAGTATAGTACATGTATAGTGTAGTGTTTAGTAAGTGTACACAAAGCAATGGCTACTCTTACTTCATTAGGCACACTTACTGTATAACTATATTAAATTATTTCAATACAAGTATTGTAAATACAGTATTGTGCATCTGTGAAAAGTAAATTTCAAATGATGATCATGATAACAATGTGAGGCACTAGTCACTAGACCCAGGGGTTCTCAAACTTTTTCTCACCCGGTACCCCCTTTATGTGTTTGCCCTTAGGACAAATATTTCTTTTACCTGTAACAATCCAGGACTGTTTTCTAAGCCAACATATAATCGAACCCACCCGAGGTAATAATATACTTGATTTAGTTCTGTCAAACAGAGAAAACCTCATCAGTAATGTCGAGGTAGGGAACGAACTTGCTAACAACGATCACAAAGAAATAAGATTCCAATTTAAATTTCAGGGCAGCCCCAAGGAAAATTCCACTTAAGTCCCAGATTTCAAAAGGGCAAACTTTGATAGTTTGAAGAGGCAGCTGAGAGAAGGGGCATCACGCTTGGGGGTGAATTACATGACCTCACATGAGGTGACCTCACACAATGTACCCACAGAGTGTGAGCTCACCTTACCTGGAGACCTGACGGTTGGGGATGACCTGATCACGAGACCTGAGGTTGACGAGTTCCACAACAATTTAAATAACGAGTTACTTAATGCACAAAGGCAGAACATACCATACAGACAACTCAGATCAGACAACAATGACCCTAAATGGATACATAATTATTTAAAGAATATTATTGGAGAATAAATCGTGGTGAAATTTACCTCCGAGATTTTTATACGTTATTGGCCAGTAGGGTTAAGACCGAGATAAGAAAAGCAAAGAGGAATTATGTACTGAAGGTAGCAAGGGAGGCGAAGTCAAACCCCAAGGGATTCTATTAAATGTATCAAACTAAAACACAATAACAAATTAGACCAATACAGTCAGATACCGGCGAGCTAACTGATAACGACGGAGAAATGAGCAATAATCTGAAAAAATATTTTTCAACAGTTTTCACCACAGAAAATTTAAACATGATACCCGAGACACCGACTCTAAACAGAGATAGTGAATAAAATAAATTAAGCGAGATAGTAGTGACTAGTAACGATGTTAGTAAGCAAATAGACAAACTAAAGCCAAATAAGTCACCAGGTTCCGATGAGGTATTTGCCAGAGTATTAAAGGTATGTAAGGAAGAGCTTAGTATGCCCTTAGCAAAGTTGTTTAACATGTCCTTACGAACGGGTGCTGTACCAGAATCCTAGAGGATAGTGAATGTAATATCAATGATGTGGTATATCTCGACTTTAACAAAGCCTTTGACAGAGTCCCCCACGAAAGACTAATAACAAAAGTGGAGGCTCATGGCATTAAAGGAGATGTTCTAAAATGGATTAGGGCGTGGTTACAGGACAGGAAACAATAAGTGAGTTTTAACGGCACTAAATCCGATTGGAGCAATGTCACTGGCAGAGTTCCCCAAATTTCAGTACTTGAACCATTATTATTTGTTATATACATAAACAACATAGACATCGTCATAGACAGCAACATAAGTAAATTTGCTGATGACACTAAAATAGGACGTGTAATTAAATCTAACGAGGACTCCGCAAAACTACAGGAAGATCTAAACAAATTTTTCGAATGGTCGGAAAAATAGCAGATGAAATTCAATGTGGACAAATGTAACGTACTCAATGTAGGAGTTGTAAACAGGAAAACTAGATACCAGATGAACAACGATGTTATTAAGAAATCCGACTGCGAGAAAGATTTAAGAGTAATGATAAGTAGGAATCTTAAGCCAAGTAAACAATGTGTATTTGCTCGAAACAAGGCTAATAAAGTACTTGGGTTCATACAAAGGAGTGTTAGTTATAAGACTAGCGAGGTCATCCTAAAGCTATATATTGAGCTTGTGAAACCTCACTTGGATTACGCAGTTCAATTCTCGTCACTGTATTACAGAATGGATATAGAATTCTTGGAAAGAATTCAGAGGAGAATGACAAGAGTAATCCCGGGCATTAGGAACATTGAGTACAGGGACAGGTTAAAGCATCTTAATTTGCACTCCCTCGAGAGACGTCGAATGAGAGGCGATATGATAGAGGTGTATAAATGGAAGTCAGGACTAAACAAAGGGGACATTACAAAGGTACTCGAACTATCCAACTAGGAGAGACCTCGTAACAATTTTTTTAAATTAGACAAATTTAGATTTAAGCGCGAAATAGGTAAATATTGGTTTGGAAATAGAGTAGTGGACGAGAGGAACAAGTTACCACATATCATCATTAACTCGAATACGCTGGATAGCTTCAAACATAGGGTGGATGGATATATGAGCAATAGGGGTTGGGTGTAAATGGAACTGCCCAGTATATCCCAGCTGTGAAAATGCCGGCAACTTTAAAACTACCCACAGGCATTCTAGGGTACATCCAGGGTGTCATCCGTGAATAATAGAGGACCGTGAAATACAAATTTGCAAATTATTCGGACGCACTGTATTAATTTTTGCCAGCCACCAATGTACTCCCTGGAAACCCTCCTGTTTACCCCTGGGGGTTCACAAACCCAAGTTTGAGAATCCCTGAGATAGACAATAATTTCACAGTTCATAACTTAACCAATCATGAATAAAATAAGTAAAACATTACATTAAAATCTTAGAATGTGTGGCAATGAACTTTACCATGCTCACAATATGTTCAAGTCACCACATCACTATCCTTAATTGTTGATGAATTTATTATATTTATTCAGTTACATACACAGAGTACCATATATGTCTCAGGAAACCTTCTTTCTATAACTAAGACTTTAACATACAGATGATTCTTGGCCCTCATCTTTTAAGTGACATGCAAGAAAATCAATATTTTACTTTCTTATACTAATACTGTATTGTATTTCATTCCAGATCACCCATAATAAACAATCCAATAAGCTTACAATACCCCCAAAAATCATATGAATTAGCTCACCTATGATGTCACAGCCCTTGAGCTCTACTCTGAGAGAGATGGCAACGTTGAAGTGAATAGGGATGATTCTGACATAGCGAGCAAACACAGGTTCTGGGAATAGGTTCGCCACAGGAGTAGTCCCATCCGTATTGCCAGTAAATTCCTGCGGACCAATAAATGCCAATAAAATCAAATATTCCTTATTATAAAAATATTAGCTTGACCTTTTATATAACTGGTACATGTTCTTTCATTTCTTCTGCAAAAAATAAAAATAAAGTAATTATAAGGGGTTTTGTTTCCACATAAGTGTTATCTTCACCATCAGGCCTTTTTTATACCTAACCACAGTACAGCTGAATATGACCTTAAGAAATGATGCCTCTCCACATGTCTACGATGGGAGACTGAGGCTGGTGTTACATATGCTAAGATGTTATCAGAAAGTCAATGTTCGGAGCAACAACTGTAAAAGTCTATCAGCCATTTTCTCAGCTGCTTGGGAGCTAGGTGAACATGTTTGGGAGCTAGGTGAACATGTTTGGGAGCTAGCTCCCGAACGACTGAGAAAATGGCTGTATATTTCTATTCTCTTCAGTGTGTGATCTTGACAACAGAAGTTTCAGGCACTTCAAGTCTTACAGTGGGATGACAAAATTACTAAAGTAGTGATGAAATATTGTATATGAACAGTTTTCAGAATTAATTACATTTATGAGGGAGTTTATGTATGAATAAAAAATATTATGTAAAAATGTCACAAAGACATTGTTCCTGTAAAAAGGTATCATATTTTTTATCTATTTTTCCCCAAAGATAAAGGAGTAGGTCAGTAAGGGATATACACATACCAGTGAGCCCGTTCAAGGGCAATAATGTACACACCACTAAAAAATTATTCGGCACCTGTGTCATATTGTATCACGTCGTAAGGGTGCGGAATAATTTTTTAGTGGGTGTACAGTATATATGACTGGAGAACTTGTTAGGTGAAACACAACGCAACCTCACCCTCTGATCTAGCCTTCATGTATTAACCGACATCGGATGAAAAAACATCTGTTTATAAGACTATTTACTGCCTATATGGGGAGAACAAAGATCATATCATCACTTAACGACTCGCTCATTGTTTAGGCGGTCGGTCCATTCTTTTGTTATTTTAACTTTACTCTCCAGTTTTAGTACATGAGAAAATTTGCCAAATTTGGTAGTGTCACCCTTCCCACATCTTTCCTGGGCCAGAACTCAAACCAATGCCATAGCTGATACATTGTACCATCAACACTTAATATACTATTCAAGCACTTCAAGAAAATTCTAAAATTATGTCCCCCATTGAGACAAAGGATTACTGTATTAGATATAATGAGATTGTAGAAGATTTAAAAAGATATAAACTTAAGCATTATAAAATCATAATTTATTTTTGCCATTCAATCAGAACTTCAAAAGTTATCAAATGAGAGAGGCACTTCTCTGGAGGTTAGCTTCCATCCTCCATATTCAGATCAAGAGTAGTACAGTATGTGCTCACCAAATCCAACCTCAATACGGAGGTTGGATCTCCAGATTGCCAATATGGTGATAGTAACTTGGGTCAGGATATTGAAAAAGGTCAAAAAATGCAAACATCCTCATAGAATGATGAATTTCAATCACGAATCTTGAATAAGGGGTCACTAATAATTTTTCACGAATAAATGAAGTTGCAAATATGAAATTTGCAAATACAGGGGATAATTGTACCTAAAAAGAGTTAAATTTTGATTGGGACAGAAAATGGAAAAGTGCCGTGGTTTTCTTTGCTTTTTACTTAATGTGTCCCTCATAATTTGTAAAATCTCATAATCCATAAGGGAAAGAGACCCTATTATTTAAAATTATGGGCATTTTTCTGTATGTTACTGATGATATTCTTATGAATATTACATTTTATTCAAAGTGCTACAGGATGAACCTCCCTAGTTCATATTTCCGTGAACCAGAAACTCACAAGGTTCTGAGAGTTTTAGGAAATAAATAATAAAGACTTCACTCTGGATGCATCAGAGAATTAGGTGTTTGAATTACAAAAGCCTTTCTTGATCCCCCTCCTCCCAAAACAAAAATGGGTTCCCTAGGCATGACTGCCCTTTATGGATAACATGGACACAGCACTATGTACACTATGCCTTCGGTATACAAGGAAGTAGCAGGGCCAGTACTGCACTCAACTACCTTGGTTTTCCCAACCTGTAAGTTCAGGCATCAGTTTACTGTATATCTGGGTGGACTCTAAGTGCCCTGGGATTGAACCAACGACCCTTAGGTCAAGAGAGCACTGTATAAAATTTGAGAAAACAATGTTATTGAGACAAGAGGGGAATATCTAAAAAAATTGTAATAAAAAATAAACCATTGTTTAATTTTAAAAGAATGCATTATACCTCATAACCATCAGTTTTTATAATGTTGGTACAAACCATTAGCAACACATATTGGTGAAGCTCCACAGTACCTCGTCAACTTCAATTAATAAATTCATATTCAGCACAGTATTCATTTCTCTATTGTAATACTAAGAAGGTAACAAACTAGTTATGAGTGCAAGGAATATAAATTATTACTTATGTACATTTTACCCTATTACTTATAACTATGTCAACTTCCATGAACTGGATAATTTTATAATTCAGCTCTTCTCAAGTCTCAATGTTGTTGTATTTGTAAGGTTTAATCTGTATTACTCTTGGACCTTTGGGCATCTCAATAACATTCACAGTATTAAGAAGAGGCAATTTCCCCAGCTCAATCAATATGCTGAATGCAAGCTGACATATTCAAGTGGTGGAACATGTGTGAAATTACAGTAACACAGCGAATTAGGCGACCTTCGGATAAGACGAGGCCCAAATTTCAGTCTAAATTCTATGGTTTCAGCTCATATCTGTGGTATGAGACGACTCCTCAAACTACCAAATCACCTGTGGTTAAGTTTAGGTAAATGACCACCAAACCGTATTGGTGGTTTGGTGATATGTTTAATGTATTAAATACTTTGAATGTTTAATGTATTACCAGTAAATCGTTTGAATTGTGTTATCAGAGAGGCATACAATAAGGTAAATACCATGTGTAAACTATCTTCCGTAGTGGTACATTAAGGTCAATGACCATACTGTTTACATACCCATGTGTCGTGGTGACACCTCACTTGATTGCATGGGATAAAGTGAAAGTAGAGACTGTAATAAAACCTTTCAAAAAATGCTGTATCTCTAATGCAATGGACGATTTGTTGTGGGACACTGACGACGAAGCAGAAGCCAACTCACCACATTCCGACTAGGACCCCTACGATGACAACATAAACAATGAAACTCAGGATGTGTATGATGAGCTCTTTGCTTCAGATGATTCCAGTGAAATTGATGGATTTTAAATGTATGTGAATATTTTATTTTACAATACTTTCATTGGTTTAACACCATATCGGTATATAGACTTTAGTGAGAAATAAACATTTTAAACACTACAACAGCTGTTTCAAGGTTGATGACCCCAGCTTCCTTCACTGACCCACAACATTAAGGTAATTTGTACAGAATTTTGATGTCACTTTTTGTATTATAATTTCGCATCTGGCATATAAGACGACCCCTGGTTTTGGGGCAATTTTTTCATGATTCAAGTGTCGTCTTAGCCGCCGAAATATATGGTACTTCTTCCATGGAATATTAGTTGAAAAACTTTTATCCTGTAATATAAGTCATACTGTATTGTGTTTGACTTAAACTTACCTTGGTTAATGGAGAAAACCTGTCTTTAATACTCTTAAAATCTTCTCCTGTGTCTGAAATATGAACAGCAAACTTCTCCACATAACGAGGAAGTATTGGATGTCCTTGAGTTACCACACCAGTCACTTCTTTTATTTCTCCAAGATCAACCTGTAAAATCCACATTATTTTAAATATTGTACTGTACTGTATAAATACAGTAAAGTGTATTGTACAAATACTTTATGCATAGTACAGGCTTAGGATCCTTCATCTGAACACCCTGGGACTAATTGTGTTTTAATTTAAGATAGTTCCCTTTTTTTTGGAGGTCTAGGCCAACTTACATTGCAATAACCTAGCCAAGACCAGATTATACAATACAGGCTCAGATCCACACTTGAAATATGACAGATGCAATTTTTTTACTTCATCACCATTAAGTAAATATGATTTTGCCTAGATATTTATTATTTTTTAAGTTTTATTGATGTTTGGTTTGATATAATGATGTAACTAAGGAAACAACACATTAAGTAAATGTTGGTAATGACATTCTCCCCCAGTACAATCACCATTTCTCATTATATACAGTACAGTTAATACATTCTTACTGTTTCTTCTTACTGTTTATAATTCCTACTTTTTCACCTTCTCAGTGCCGTTTCTTCTTTCTCTCATTTGCAGGTAAACACCGTACCACTTTTCCCTTATTCTTTATATTTACTTTTATCCTCTTCACCACTGATCGGCTCGTTAGCCTCTTAGGCGGTCGGTCACATCTCTGTTATGCACTGTTGGCAAGTACTGGGCATGCACCGGCTCCTGAATCTATCTGAACCTGCTCCAGTGTTGGTTAAGTCTGGTCTTGAAAGAGCTCACATTCGGTGCCGTCACAACACTCTCCGGCAGGTTGTTCCAAGAGTTCACAATTCTCACTCCGAAAAAGTTCGCCCTCACAGTTTTCTTGACTTGAGGCTTCTTTAACCTTGAGCTGTGACCACTTGCCACTTGTGGGATGGGCGTCCGCCAGCTTCAGGTATGGACACTTGCGTGAGTAGTGCCCTCCGAGATGTTTATACACATCAGTTAGGTCACACTTCGCCTGTCTGTAGCTTAAGCTAGGCATTTTCAGGTGTTCTAATCTCTCTGGGTAACTGAGGTGCCGTAGTGCAGGGACCAGTCTGGTGGCCCTCCTCTGGACATTTTCAATCAACTGACAGTCTGTAGCATATCTCGTGGATCAGACAGGGTGACAGTACTCCAGACAGGGAAGCACCTCACTCTTGAAGATCGTTACGACGGATGGACTGTTTAGATATCTGAATAGTTTATCTTCAGCTTCTCACAATGGCCCAAGAACTTAAACTTATTGTCAATATACACACTCAGGTCCTTTTCACATTCAGTCTCTATTTATGCAGTTTCTTCATCCCTTTGGGACATATGATACGCCTCCTTACCGTTGGTACGACCCAAGTACATCCTCTTACACTTCGTGGCATTGAATCTTAGCCGCCATTTCTTCGACCACTCTTGAAACTGACAAAGATATTTCTTCAGCTCTTCACAATACGCTTGGTTCTTAATTTTCCGAAATAACATGACGATTTCATGCCATTCATCACCACTCACTACTTGCAATCATGCAGACAGTCTTCTATCTATGCTATGACACTTCCCTAAATTCTGTACCCTTCCAGTTTAATTCACAGCCTTTCATGGTGGTACGCTGTCAAAAGCCTTGGCAAAATCTAGGAATATAATGTCGATATTACCACTCTGTTCCAGAATTTGAGACAAAAAATCCAGTACCTTCAGTAACTAAGTAAAGCAGTAGCGTCCCGGCCTAAAACCATGTTGGCAATCCTTAACAAGGTTGTTTCATAGTAGATGTTCCGTCATGGCATCTGTTATAATGCTCTCTAGTACTTTACACACTACACTCATGGTTATTTAATGGAGAGGGAGTCTGCCCCCCTCTCCATTATGACTGTCTGGTCCCATTGACTGTTCGACACTTCCTGATGGAGTGCCTCAGTCAAAAAGATATTCATCGCAAGCACCTCTCCCAGTGCCGGGGGGAGGGGAGGAAACCGATCTTATTGTCTGTCTTTAGTGCTGGGGGGAGGAGTGGGTAGAGTGGAGGAAGCCGGCCTTCTATACAAGCTTCGAGTTTGATCTATTAACATTTAAATGTTTTTATGGAAGTTCTATGTTATTTATTACTTAAGTTTTTTTATTTTTTATCTTGCATTATTTGATTATAGTCTTAATTTTAATTTGGCGACATATGTCATTAGCTGTTACATCGCCAAGGATATAATTACCACAATCAATCAATCAATTAATCTCTGACCTCCTGTATCTGCAAGCTGTTTGAAAAGATGGTCAACTCGCAGTTAGTATACTACCTGAAGAAGAATGACCCTTCTTTCAACATATCAATATGGCTTCCGGTAGATGCATTTAACAACAGATGCTCTTATTCGTCTTGAGTCCTCAGTTTGTGAGGCCTTTGCTCATTACCAGCATCTCGTCTGTGTTCTATTCGACCTAGAGAAAGTATATGACAGATTGGAGATTTAGTATTCTTAAGGAGCTTCACAATTTTAGTTTTTGGGCTGTCGAACTTTTAGGGTCCTCATTGCCACAGAAATATCAACACCACATATTCAGGAGGACGGGGTTCCTTAGGTCAATATCTTGAGTGTGACCCTATTTGTCAAGCAATAAAAGGGGTAGCAGCATCGGTTCCAGGTGGTATGATCAACCTCATTGTATGTAGACAACTTGGTCATTTAGTATGCAGATTCCTGCATGTCAGTGGTTGAACGTTGCACGAAAATTGCACTAGAGAGGGTTTTTCATTGTACCACAGAGCATAGTTTCAGATTTTCTCCCTTGAAGACCGTTATGCATTTATGCAGCCTCCGAGATGTTCACCTAGATCCCAATCTACAGCAACTATGGTCACCATGTGTGGTATGTGTCACAGAGATTCATTTCCTGGGCATTATCTTCGACAACTGGCTGTTGTGGCAGCCACGTATTCATTACCCCAAAGAGTCTTGCCAGTGTGCTCTCAAGTTGTTGGGAGTCTTGGGGCACACGTCATGCTGTGCTGACCAAGGAACTCTGCTCCACCTTTACCACATGCTAGTTAGACCCAAACTGGATTATGGGTGTGAGGTGTACGCCTCAGCCACTGAGACTAGACTCAATACACTGAACTCAATTTATTATGATGGGGGTGCGCCTGGCGATTGGTGCCTTCAGGTCTTCACCAATCCCATGTCTGCTAGTTGATAGTGATGGGCCACCCCTTGATCTTCAGTGTCAGTATCTCCAGGTCCAGTATTGGGTTTGTCTGCATCACCTTCTACAGTCTGTATCGTTGATGAGACTATGTCCCCACACTACACTCAGCAACTTTTTTGGCTTCAGGTTAAGGGAGGTTGTGAATCTTCTTTGTCTTTCTCCTGTTCAGATATGCCCCATGCAGTTAGTTACCTAGAGCCACTCCGTGGATTCTCCTTGAAGTTCAAGTCTGTCAGTATTTTAGCGAATGGAAGGATTTACGCCTTCCCTGTATGGTTCGTTTTTTTTTAGAGCATGCCTCCTCTCACATAGGGACTATCCCTGTTTACACCGACAGCTCTAAGTCAGATACGGCAGAGATTATTTTTACCTAGCCACATTGCAATTTTACAGTTTTTAGCGATTCTAGTAGTGCTCTCCAGGCCTTAGCTAGTGACTCATCATCTCATTCCTTGTTAATAGCTATTTTAGAATGGCTGATTATCATTTAATGTCGGACACCAGAATGTCAGTTTTTGCTGGGTTCCATCCCATGTGGTGGAAAAGGAGAATGAGTGTGCTGATGCTGTGGCAAAAGCAGCTATTTCTTCCCCAGTGGCACATCATTCCCCCTCTATCTGCCTCTGATATGAAGCCAGTAATAAGACCTACCATCTGCTTGAGTTGGCAACGTAGGTGGGATGCTGTCGGAGCAAACAAGCTCCACGACATCCACCCTGATTTGGGTACCTGGGGATATCAGGGACTGTTGTGCCACTGGGAGACTGCTTTGGCCTGCCCCCGCATTGGCCACACATGGATGCCTGGTTCCATTGACTGTTCGACACCTTCTGATGAAGTGCCCCAGTCTTGGAGTCAATCATTGTAAGCACCTATCTGAGTACCAGGGGGAAGGGGGTTGAGACAGGTCCGATCGTCTCTCTTTGGTATGGGGGGCAGTGCAGGTAGCATGGGAGGGGACGTCCACTCCTTCGTGGAGTAACTCCGCCTTCTATACAAGTGGAGTTTTATCTATTAACGTTTAAATGGATTTTATTAAAATGTTATGCTATTTCTTATTTATGTTCTTTAATCTGCATTATTTGTTTTTAGCCTTCTAAGTTTTTAGTTTAATTCGGCGACTTATGACCTAAGCTGCTGCGTGGCCAAGGATGTAATTACCACAATCAATCTTCTTCAAGAACTGTTGAAGAAGAACTGCAAAACATTCAGTCCATTGCACAAAAACTTGGGTACCCTTCATTGTTTGTTGAGCGTTGTTTTAAAAGGGGTAAACAATCCTTTTATTCTACTCAAACTAGACATGTTCCTACATTTAAGAATATCTTTACTACCTTATCGCAAAGAGTTTGTCCCGTTAGTTCAGTCCCTTAAATTATTAAACATAAATGTTGTTTTTAAGTGTGACTCAGCTATTACTAATATGTTAATTAAGAATAGCCCAACCGTTAATGGAAATGGAAGTGTTTACTGTATTCCATATATCAAGTGTAATGAAAATTATGTATATAGGTCAGACTGGGAAAGCATTACAACTTAGAATTAAACATTACAAGAACAATATTAGAACAGCTTCTGAAAGCAGTGCACTGTTCGTTCATATAAGGAACAATAATCATCCCATAGATTGGGAAAACAGTTTAAAAGTGTATAAATCATCATGAGTCACAAAGACTTCTGGTTGAAGCAAGTTTGATTAGAGAAATGTATTCGTTAAACATTAGTGATGGTCAGTACAAAACTGATCATACGTTACACAAATTTATTTGTCAGTGGCCCAAGGTTAAAATGATTTGAAAGTATTTGAGGTAGATGTAGGATAGATGATTACTGGGTCTCATATATTATTTACCTGACTTGACTAGTTATCTCGCCCGTTCGTATAATCTCTTATTATGTTTGCTGTGTGGTTGGTGTGTGGATTAGTGAATGTCATGTTTTTTTTTTACCTAACCTCATGTTTTGTAAGGTCACCCTGTGTTCATAAGCGTAGTGTCTGCGTTCTTGTGCCAGTGGATGCACTTCTCTTCCCTCATCCCTTCGTAATTTCTCTTGTAATATTTGCACCTTGGCCTGGCTTTATCATGAACGAGGTAACACTTAAATCGGAATGACAACACTACATGGTGATTTGTGCCAACTGGGACTAGATGTTCCAGTTTGGCCACCATACCCTCCTCGTTTATAATGATGAGGTCTAGTGGCTTGGGTGTTTGATCCCCTCTGTAATGTGTCGGGTCTCTAACATGTTGGAACAGAAAATTATCTCTCAGAGTTTCTACAAAAAGAGTAGCAGGGTTATTCAAGTCATTTGGGGTGAACTCGTTTCTCTAGTCGATGTCGCCATAGTTAAAGTCCCCCATGATAAGGAGGTGGCTAGGGTTGAGCATCGCTACGTTGTCTATGAAGTCTCTCAAGTCCCTTTGGTTTGGTAGGTTACAGTTTGGGGATCTGTAGATACACCCGACAATAATTAAGTCCCCTCCCTATAATTTAAATTTACACCACATGGATTCTTCAAAAACATCCTCTCCCTGTACCCTCGCCTGGCTGGCTCTAAGGTCTTGCCTAGCATAGAGAACCCCTCCTGCAAGTTTCTTGAGAAAGGTTCGTAAATGATTCATATCCATCAATACTGAACTCGCATTCCTCTGCGTCGATTCTCCTGTTCTTGTACAACAGTTCTACAACTCCTACTATATCAGGTTGGGGTACCTTCAGTAGTGTTTCAAACTCCTCTCTCTTATCAAGGAATATGTCAGTGTTAGTGTATATGACATTCAAGTCAGAATTTGTTCTTAGTAACGTCTTTGCTCATATTAGTAACTCCGGCCCCCTCCATTCTCAGAAGATGCAGCATAGGTAGTAGGTAGATAGGCAGCTACCAAACAGGGAGGTACTACCGCCTGGGAAGATATTGGAAGCATAATGTGTTGTCTAATGGTAGACCCTACTGCCATATGGCATCACGAAAATTGTGACCAAGTCCCAGGTAACTAATCCGACTTTCTGCCTCATTTACACACAATTGCTGGGTCTCAATTGTTTCTCTTAACACTGACAACATAACATACATATATATTGTTTCTCACTCTTTATCTTTTTTTTTCTTTATGGTTCTGAATTATGATTATTGCAATTATTATTATTATTATTGTTATCATTATTATTTTATATTTTTATTTTATTTTACTTATCTGAATTATTCTTATTCTTATTCTTATTCTTATTATTATTATTATTATTATTATTATTATTATTATTATTATTATTATTATTATTATTATTATTATTATTATTATTATTATTATTACATTTTCGCCCCCAGGCCCCGAGGTGGGTCAGTGACCTGTGCCCGGGTGGGCTAATACCCACAAAAAAAAAAAAATTGCTAAGCACACTGTATTTTGCAGGGTGTGGTTAGAAATGTCATTGTTTATACGGCGCTTGCCTCCTCCTGTCTGGGAGGCGGAGCTGGTGCCTCCTCCCAGGTGGGGGGTAGAGCGGGTAGAGGGTGCGCTGCTGCCCCCTGGCTCTGTGTCGGCACACTTGCTTCCACTACCCACCCACTGGATATAACCCATGTACAGTGTACACCTGTTCCCGTTCCTCCTCGACTGCTCCTTCTTCTGCTTCAAGTCCTACAGGAGCTCCATGCGCTGTTCCCTGTGTTATACCGTGCAATCTGGGCGAAAGAATAAATTCTGAAACGTCTCGCTCTTTGCTAATTTTTTTGCGTGCCGGATTACCTCCCATTTCTCCTCCTCACCCACTAGTGTGATCATGAGGCGGCGAGGCTTATCCTCTGCGTAGACAGAGCCTCTGAACAAATATTCACAAATTGCATCTTATCCGCCTGGCTCTCAGGGACTCCATAAACTATTACGTTGTTCCTGCGCTGGAGACGTTCCCGTTGCTCCTCCTCTCCCCTAACAGTAGTGTCTGCTCGCTGTCATATCTTTGACACATTTCTTCAGAGTCCTTAGCTGCTGTAGTACCTGTTCTAATCCTGCATTACTCCTCTTTATTTCCCGTGGCCCTTCTAAGGCCTGAGCATAACTCCTCTTCACTACCACCTCCATTCTATCAGCTACTTCCTCAGTCTTAGCAAGGATCTCTTTCTTAACTTGTTCTAGTTTGGCAACCAGCAAGGATCCAGCTTCATCTATTTCCATCCCGAGGAAACTAATTTCCCTGTGGCTTGCAATCGCCTCTCTCACCTTTACTATGCAGCCAGGACAATACCGTCTTAAACGTTGTATCTACCTCGGTTTTCATCCCGCAGTAATTACATGTCAACAGATTTCCTGGTACGGCTTTAGCCCCTAGTTTCGGGCCCCCCATTTTGTTGTTGTTGGGGGGGGGGGGTAGAAAGCGTGCACTCTGTACAGATCTTCTCAGCCTAAAGTCCACCAGTTTACTAAACAGTGGACTTCCAATTGTTGGCTTAGTATATATATATATATATATATATATATATATATATATATATATATATATATATATATATATATATATATATATATATATATATATATATATATATATATACTGGGGAATCCTCAGTCCAGGTGTCTAATAATTTAATGTAATATTGCAGTCTGAGTCATAACCACGGTGCAGTCGGCTTATATTTCTTTTCATATTGAAGACTGTATAATATTAAAAACTAAAAAAACTAAAAAAAAACACAGGCATTATCAACAATACTGTATATACAGTACATGTGCATATGTCTGAAAACATCACATACAGTATACAGGATACACATGTACATGAAAGAGGGAAATAGTACCTGCAGCCATTCTTTCTGTGCTTCATCTTCGTCCACAGTCTGTGCTGTCCAAGCCCAATTAAAGTTGAGGCGTGCGGCATAAGGTTTGTCAGCAGGGCCCAACGAAGACGAGGCAGTAATCTTACCATTGGTGATACTAAAGTCTTCCATGCCCAGACCATCCTGGCACTCACAATGACAAAACACCCGCACCTCATAGTCCTGGCAGTACTGCCGTCCAGCTGTAGTGAAACACACATGGTTACTATGAACAAATAGAAAGAAATTCCTAGGGGCGAAGTTTCTGTTTACTTTATAAAAAAAATATATTTTTTGATTGTAACTAAGTAAATGATATATAAAATTACATAACTTAAGGCACCATTGTTAAGGACTTAAAGTTCATCCTAACATAACACACACAACAAATAACTTTTCCTTAGGAATGACAACTACCTTAATGATGGGGTGATTTGTCTCCTCAAATTGTTGCAGAAAATGCCATTAAAACATTCACCATTACAGGTATCCCACTTTTAGTGATTGTGATGCATTCCTGAAAACCGATCGCTAAGTGATATGATCACTAAACGAGGGGAAAACGAGAGATAATATCCTAAATGAGGAGTAATATCTGTGGGCTTTAAAAGGGCCTTGACACTTAAGTCCTGTCATCAAGACACAAAAATATAGTAATAATAATAATAATTATTAAGCCTATAGTAGAATTATATCACATCATAAATTGGGCTAAAGGAAAAGAAGTTTCTTATTGAATCTTGACATTAAATTTGACAACCGCTCACCTCGCACATCACCCCTCCCGTTAGCTACCAGTTAGATTCCCTCTCCCTCAAGATTACCAACGGTGACAGCTGTCAAGCACTGTGTGTCCCATAGGTGTAAGAATATAAAAGGGAAAAAAGTCTGTAACAAGATATACATTGGCATAGTGAATCAGGGAGTAAAACCTCAGCATTACCAGGGAGTTTGTTGACATACACTTATGGCAAGGAGATGTTTTGTGAGGATTATGTGGATCTGAACATAATGGCATTCAGGGCACTGCAGAAAGCATTGAAGTATGAAGGCTGTTGCTGGTATTGCCCTGACTGTATTATCAAAGTAAACGAGGCTATTACAGATCATAAGGGAAAAATAAACTAGGAAGCGAAAATAGATGTAGTTAGATCCTTGTTGGTTACCAAACTAGATTAAGTTGGGAAAGAAAACCTCATTAGTCTGGGGAAGTAGCTGATAGAATAGATCACGAAGTTAAGAAGAGCTATGCTCAGGATGCAGCAGGGTCAGAGAAGGTGGTGGCGAGTAGTTTAGGATCCGAACAGGTCCTACAATAGCTAGGGACTCTGCAGAAGAGTGTTGAAAAAATGACAACTAGTAAGAGGAGCACTGGGAATGTTTCGAGCACAGGAGCGATATAATCATGTTTGGGGTTCCTGATGGTCAGGAGGCTGAAAGTAAGAAAACATATAATAATACAGAGTTTCAGATTATTTGTGCAGAGGCTCTGAACCTGTCAGCTTCCCCTTCTGAAGTAAGGACAAAGGCAAGAGAATAAGCCTCAGGATCACACTCGAGAAAGAGGATAAGAAATAGGATGTTATTCGGCAAGCAAAATCTTTGCAAGGAGTGAAGCATTTCGGAGTACAGTATATTCATAAACCCAGATCGCACGTTAATGCAGAGGGAGCAGCACAAAGAACTCCTGAGGTGCTTGAAGCAGAAGAGGGAGAAGGAGGAGTTGAAGAGGAACAAGGACGAATGTGCATGGGTTATATACAAATAGTAGAGGCAAATGCACCAGTACAGAACCAAGGGGGAGCAGGACACCCTCCAGCCAATCTACCTCCCACCACACAGGAGGCGAGTGCCATGTAAACAATGTTATCTCTGGCCACACCCCACAAAATACAATGAGTTTAGTATACGAGGCAGCTGCTGATAATGGGGGTAGACCGGAGTCACTCCCAAGATCAGAGACATTACCGAAGACAAATTCCAGCTTGAAAGTCCTGTACATTAATACTGACATGTTCCTTGATAAGAGAGAGGAATTTGAAACTCTACTCAAAGTACACCAACCCGATATAGAAGGTGTTGTAGAACTGTTGTAGAAGACCAGGTGAATGGACCCGGAGGAATGAGTTAAATATAGATGGATATGACTCATTCATAAATCTTTCTCTAGCAACTTGCAAGGGAGGGGGGGGGTGTGGTTATTTATGCTAGACAAGACCTTAGAGCCAGCCAGGTGAGGGTACAAAGGATGTATCGACAGATCTCCAAATTGTAACTTATTAAACCAAAGGAACTTAAGAGCCTCAACTGACAACACAACGGTGCTCAACCCTAGCCAACTTCTTGTCATGGGGTTCTTTAACTGGAGAAATGAAACCATGCGAAATGACCTTAATAATTCTGCTACTCTTTTGGTAGAAACTCCATGAGACGATTTTCTATTCCAACATGTTAAAGATCTGACTTACAAAAGAGGAGAACAAAGACCCAACCGCTGGACCTCAACATACAGTAACTAATGAGGAGGGTATGGTGGCCAAGTTGGAACATCTAACCCCGTCAGCATCAGTCACCAGATAACATTGTCCTTCAGATTTAACTGTTACTTGGTTTACAACAAAAAGCAGGCCAAGGTTCAATCAAATATTACAAGGGCGATTATGACGGGATGAGGAAGAAGATGAGGGGTATTCACTGGCCGGACTTGCTGAGATGTAAGAATGTAGAGACTTTCGTGATATTTCATACCCAGTAAAGTAGTAAACTATTTGATCAATAAATATATACCCAAGACCAAACCCATTGCCTTCAGGTACAAGGAGACCATTACACATGAACCATGCACTGGTTGACAAAGCTAAGAAAACATCTTAGAAATTCAAGATGTGGGTTAGGACAGACAATGGGCAGAGTACAGGAGGGTTGAAAAAAAGAGAGCTCCAGTGGCAGATTGCAAGCGAAGTCAAGTCAAAGCCAATGGCTTTCTGCCCCTACGCAAAATTGAAAAAAAAACCGCATGAAGGTGTGTCGGATCTAAGGCATGAAGATGGTAATTACGCAGATTCAGATCAGGACAAGGTGGAGACATTAAACAAATTTGTTTCCTCGGTGTTCACAAGAGAGAACGAGAACAATCTTCCTGCGTTTGAGCAAACACAGTTTGACACAGTGCTGACCCACAAAGCGTTCTCAGAAAAGGGTTAAGAAAGAAATTATCAAAGCTAAAGGTTCACATGAGTCCCGGCCCAGAAATGGTGCATCACAGTGTGCTAAGAGAGTTGTGCAATGAATTTGCTGAGCCCCTGAAGATCCTGTTCTGTAAATGCCTGGATGACCAAAAGGTCCCCAGTGATTGGAAAATAGCTTATGTGAGTCCTATATTCAAGCAGGGTGACTGTTACTCCATAAATAAGTATAGGCCAGTAAGCCTAACCAGCATAATGTTTAAAGTTTTATCCTCTTCGCCACTGATCGGCTCGTTAGCAGCTTGGGCAGTTGATCACGTCTCTATTATACACTGATGGCAAGTACTTGGCATCCACTGGCTCCTGACTGTATCTAAACCTGCTCTAGTGTTGGTCAAGTCTGGTCTTGAAACAGCTCACACTCGATGCCATCACAACGCTCTCTGGCAGATTGTTGCAGGAGTTCACAACTCTCACTCCGAAAAAGATTGTCCTCACAGTTTTCTGGGCTTGTGGCTTCTTTAACCTTGAGCTGTGACCCCCTTGTGGGGCGGGCGTCCGCCAGCTCCAGGTATGGACACTCTACTATGTAGTACCCTCTGAGATTTTTTATATACCTTAATTAAGTCACCCCTTAAGTCACCCCTTGCCCGTCTGTAGTATACTGTAAGCTAGGCAGTTGCAGGAGCTCAAATTTCTCTGAATAGCCGAGGTGCGAAAGTGTAGGCACCAGTCTGGTGACCCTCCTTTGGGCATTTTCAATCAATTGACAGTCCCTAGCATATTTCGGGGATCAGACTGGGTGACAATACTCAGGGCGGGAAAGCATCTCACTCTTGAAGATCGTTACGAGGAATGGACTGTCTAGATATCTGAATAACCTTCTTGTAAGACCTAATAATTTAGTTGCTTGATTTACCTTCTTCTCACAATGGCCCAAGAATTTCAGTTCATTGTCAGCATACACACCTAGGTCCTTTTCACATTCAATCTCTATTAATACAGCTTCTGCGTTCCGTTGGAACAAAAGACACGCCTCCTTACTATTGCGATGACCCAGGTGCATCCTCTTACACTTCGTGACATTGAATCTTAGCAGCCATTCCTTCGACCATTCTTGGAGCTCACAGAGATCCTGCTGCAGCTCTTCATAGTCTTTTTGGTTCCCAACTTCCCTAAATAACTTTGCATCATCCACAAACATTTATATGGAGGAGTGTATAGCTTCTGGCATGTCATTTATGAAATAAACATGGGTACACATGACGATTTTGTACCATTAATCACCACACACTGCTTGCGATCATGCAGAAAATCTCTGATCCACGTTAAGACACTTCCCCGAATTCCGTACCCTTCCAGTTTAGTTTTTAGCCTTTCATGGGGTATGCTGTCGAAAGCCTAGGCACAATTTAGATATATATTGTCGATATTACCACCCTGTTCCAGAATTTGGGTCCAAAAACCAGTACCTTGAGTAATTGTGTTAAGCAGGAGCACCCCGGCATAAAACCGTGTTGGCAATCCTTTACAAGTTTGTTTCGTAGTCGATCTTCCATCATGGTATCTCTTATAATGCTCTCTAGTACTTTACACACTATGCTGGTCAGGCTTACCGGTCTATAATTATTTGTGGAATGACGAACGGCTTTCTTGAAAAGGGGACTCTCGTAAGCCATTTTCCAATCGCTGGGGACATTTTGCTCATCCAGTCATTTACAGAACAGGATCTTCACGAGCTCATTGCACAACACTCTTAGCACTCTGGGATGCACCATGTCAGGGCCGGGACTCTTATGAACCTTTATCTTTAACAATATATTTCTTATAACCTCTTCTGTGAACACAATGTGGGTCAGCACTGTGTCGAACTGTCTTGGTCAGAATCTGCTTTACTACCATCTTCAAGCCTCAGGTCCGATACTCCTACTCGCATTCTTAATTTCAACTTTGCGTAGCGGTAAAACACCTTTGGTGTTCGACTTGACCTCGCTTGCAATCCGCCTCTGGAACTCCTTTTCAGCCATTCTACACTCTGACTTTGCTTGGTTCCTAGAGCTGGCATACATCCTCCTGTCCTGCTCATCGTTTGACGTATCCCACGTCTCGAATTTCTAAGTTTTCTTCTTAACTTTGTCGACCGCCGCATGGTCCTTGTATTCTTAGAGGCACTGGGTTTGGTTTGGGTATATATTTCTTGATCAAATGGTTCACTTTACTGGTTATGATATTCAGCGTAGTGTCTGCGTTCTTATACCTTAGTGAGTCAATGCCAGTGGATACCCCTCATTCTCTCTTCCATCCCACCATAATTTAAATTGTGATATTTGAACCTTGGCCTGGTTTTGTCTTGAACCAAATAACAATTAAATATGAAGGACAACATTACATACTGGCTGGTGGCTGACAACAGCAATAGCGTTCCATCTCCTGTGTGATATTATTATTCATTTAAATTGTATAAGGTGCATTCATAAATATTATTTAAATAATATAGTTTGCATTTTTCATTAACGTACTGTTTGGGGGGGAAAGAGTGTAATTAATGCTTCACGATACGATGATTCACCTTACACTGTAATATTGGAGGACACATTACCGTCATTATTCGAGGCTTTACAGTAATCATACCTACTCATTGTAGTCTAAGTGAAGTGAGATGTGTGAGTGGTCATGCCCTTGTGGCAGCCTACTGTAATGCTTTTTTTTTTTTTTTTATTGGGCACCCCCCTACATCCTTGTGAAAGGTGAAGAGCAGAAGCGTGTACAGCGCCCAACAGGGAAGCATGCCAAGTTTATACTTGCCTTATGTCTCATGAGTTAAGGGCGTAGAAGCCTGAAGAGTCAATGGTTTATGTCTAAGCAAGTTATTGGAAGTTCCAACAACCTGTCCCTGAATACGAATTCGCAACTTTCGACTTACAGCAGGTACCTACTTTGCTGCTAGGTGAACAGGGACCAAATGGACTAGGAAGAGTATCCAAACAACTTCCACCGGCCCGGGAATCGAACCCGTGACAGATTGATTTTTTTGTTTACAGATTGCCCCGGAGGGGACTAGTTTATTGGGCACCCCCTTACATCATGTGCAAGGTGAAGCGCAGAAGCGTTTACAGAGCCCAACTGGGAAGCATGCGGAGTTCATGCTTGCCTTTATGACTCATGCATTAAGGGCGTGGAAGCCTGAAGGGTCATGGGTTTTGTCAGCAAGTAACATAAAGTGACAGAATGATGAGTGTGTGGGGGGGAATTCCCGGTACATTTCATCTGTTTATAGCAAAGCGTGGCAGGTCCCTAATAATGTCAAGTGCCAGGCCTGTGACTAGGAGGAGGGATATCTGGTCAGGGAGGGAAGAGGTGTTGGTAACGGCGGCTGGGGACCTGTAGGAGGAGGTCATAGGGCAAGTGAGGATGTAGTGAGAGAGAGTGTGAGAGTCGGGTTGGCCATAAAGTTTACAAACAGTGCGGCCAGGCTCAGGGTTGCCAATGTACTCCCATAGGTACCTGTACCCTAGGCGCAGTCTCATGTATATAATTTGTTGAGATCGAGTCAGAGATTGATACTCTTTGTAGTGGCGGTTGGAGTCACCGGTTACAGCGTCATAGTGGCATAGTGTGACGCTGCCCCGTTGTTTCAGGTGTGTCCATTTTACGTCGAATGTTTCTCGTTGTGTGGCGTGTATGCGAAATTTGAGATGATTCAGGGAGAGGGCGAGGGAGGCTTCAATATCTTCTTCTTGTGTCGCTTCTTTGGCAAGTCGATCAACAGTCTCACAGGCAGTTATTCCTATATGTGACGGGATCCAAATAAACTTGACACGGATGTCATCAGTTTGTTCTAGCCTGGCGACGGCGGCTAGGGTGTGTTGGGCGGCAGGGGAGGAGGGTAATTTGAGCCTCGCTAGCGCAGAAGTGCTGTCACTGATTATAAGGAGGTTCCGGCGTTCAGTGCGAGCATAGGTCGCCCCCTCATGAATGCCCGCGAGGATGGCTATGCTTTCAGTGTCAGTGGAGGAGGCCCAGTCGTGGACCCTGATTTTCTTGCGGGCCTGGCGCTCAGGAATCCATACAGCTGCCCCAGCGCAGCCCAGCGTGGTGACAGACCCATCGCAGTACAGTAGACGAGGATAGGAGGGAGGGAGGTCGTAAGAGAAGAGGCGACATCATCAATCTGCTCAAGGCAGTTAAGTTTGAGCATATACCGCAGTTGGGTGGATTTACAGGGAGGTCCACGGCGGTAGAGGTGGATGAGTGTACTCGGGAGGGAGAGAGGTCGAGGAGGTGTAGAGGTGATAACGCAGGATGTCAGCAGCAGTGTGGAGGGGCCAGTGTTGAGAGAGGGAGGGAGAGGTAATGGGGCAGGCCGGCGCAGGAGGGAGTCAAGATGTGAGTTCAGTGAGCGAGACAGGGGAGTCGGTTGCTCACTGCGAAGAAGTTTAACACCAAGGATGGCATTGAGAGCAGTAATTCGATCAGTTCACGCTGCATGACTTCTATTCTGGTGGTCATAGGGCAGCCGAGGATGAGTCTCATCGCTCTGTTTTGGATTTTCTCTATGCTTTCTTTCTCGCGTTGGGAGGCAACTACAAGGACAGGAGAGGCATAATCTATGTCAGCTCTGACGATAGCAATGTACATGAGACGTAGGACCCTGACATAGGCTCCTTTGAGGCTGCAGATAAGGGACTGGAGGGGCCTCGTTCGTTGGCGGCACTGGCAGATGACGTGGGCGGCGACAGCAGAGGTGGTGGCGCTGGTAGTGGCTCGCACGGGTAGACCAAGGTACATGTAGGTGCTTACTTGATCGATGTCTTGTCCTTGCAGAGTCAGCGGAGTCTGACGCCGGAAGTGTGAGATGAACTTGGTTTTAGTGTGTGAGATGACTAGCCCGAGTGTTTGACAGGTCCGGGCGAACGTGGAGAGTCTAAGTTGTTCATGTTGCACTGTAGTAATTTGGAGGAGGATATCATCAGCGTAGCTTATGATGTGACCGTCTAGGGCGCTCAGCGAAGATGTCGTTGAGGCGGCAGATGGAGTTCATGAGTACATTAAAGAGTGTAGGGCTGAGTACACCTCCCTGAGGAGTGCCAAGATCAAGGTCCCTGCTCGTAGAGTAGTGACCCTGAAACCGGACACGGGCCTGTCGACGGGAGAGGTAGTCAGCAATCCACGTGAGGAGTTTGCCCTTCACATGTGAGTGAGACCGTGACATCACATAGCTGCCCTGCTGGTCTTGACCTCCCGACACTCTCGTTCGTCCGGTGTTGCAGTCCAAGACAGTTTGATTTATCTTCTGGTTTTTTTCTTTAGTTCTCGGCGAGTTATTGGTGTCTCTCTATATGCTATTACTATGTACACTGCATCTCATTATGAAAGGTCGAACATATGCTCAATCACACTCCTTTAGAAAACACAGAAAAAAAATCAAATTTCCTTTGTGGCAGCAATAAATGCCGTTCATGACAGCCCAGCTTGTTTTTTTGTGTGTGTTTTAACTATTATTTACTTATGTTCTCTTTTCTGGTTCTCATCAACGAATATATCTCTTTGTGCTATCACTGTGCACACTGTATCTCCCTATGAATGGCAGATTGTAGGCACAGTGTCAGTCCTTGAGAGAGCACACACACAAAAGAAAAACTTTCTTCGTGACACCAATAATACGACTTGGTTACTGCCGGCAGGGGTGTTTGATTACTTGCTCCAAATAGTTTTTCACTTCAATTTATTTACAATCTCCTCCGCGGTCACTGTTGTCACTAAGGACTGTCTTAGTTAAAGGTGCAATACTACACTCACTGATCGACCTTCGGAAGGCCAGTCACAGCCATGAAAACAACTCATTAAGATTTTCTGGATAAATCTTGTCACATGGCAATGATTTTGTGGTTGTATACCTCCCGGCCCATTCCTCTGGTCAGTAGAGAGTGTTTCTTTGTGGCGCTTACAGCCGATTCGCCAGGCAAGAAGATGACGGTGGCAATGTGTGTGATGGAGGGTGCTGGAGGGGGTTTTGAGAATTGCAATTAAATGCCAGGTAGCGATGTGTCCTCCTAATATTACGTATTTAAGTAATTAATAGATGTTTTAATTGCCTGTATGTTGGCCTGGCGAGTTAATGCTAGGCATTTACATACCTTGGTATAAAGCTGGACGTCGCTTTCTGGATTTTATCACAAAAACTATTTTTTACAATAAAACGTTTTTTTTTCATTATACAATCGGGAATAATGTTAAAATCCTACATCAATTTCCACATTGTGAACATCACTAAGACGACCTTCATGCTCTGATGTAATCACTGTCCAATTTCCGCCGCTCAACAACAAAGGCCTGAGTGCCAACACGCTTTGTTACAGAGACGCAACATCGATACGACCCGAATGACCTGTGGCCTAAACAAAATTATGGCAAATTATTATGGTGAAATTATTATAATCTGAGAACTCCACATCAACCCCCTTCCCCCTCTTCTCAAAAAATATAAAATAAAATAAGATCTGTAAGTTTTGAAAAATGTTGTCTTGTGTGAGCACCAAGGCTTGTCAGTGCTAAAGGACCCTGTATTTAATGCCCCCCAGATACATTAGAATAACAACAATCATTCTCTGTCCCCTAATCAAGGGTATCTCTGCATCCCTTACTGCACTTTTAACTTTGGGCTCACCATTGTTCCTGCAACTGTCCCTTATCAGCTATACGTTACAGACCCCAGCATGAGTCTTATACCTAACTGTTACACATAAGAGAGGACTCACCATTGTTCCTGCACCTGGCACCTTTCTTATCACAAAAGATGAAAGACTCCATCTCTCCTCCCATCACTGGTCGACACTCTACTTCAGTAATGTAGTGGTCTGGACAGAGTGAGTAAGACTGAAAAGATATGACATTTATTGAAGAGCTTTCCTTTCTTTATACATGAAATGCATAAATAAAAATAAATAAAGTACCATTGAGGAATACTGTATGTTTATAATGGTGAGAGCCTCCATCCTGTAAGTGTTGCAGAATGTGTCCACCACGGGTTATTTATTTTTCATTTAAGTTACGATGGTGTGCATTGGGAAAAGTCTTTGGAATAAGGAATACAGAAGGCAAAAGAATATGGTGTTTGAGGATGCACTGTATATGTATGTAACATGTTATTTAAGAAGAGGTCAAATAGGGTGATCATACACACATCATGTGGCACAAAAGCCCAGATTGACTACATATTTGTCAGAAAAACATACAGGAACCTTGTTAAGAGACATAAAACCGATAGCAAGGGGAAGAATGTGACATGTTGCTTTGAGGATGCAGAGAAAAACAGAAGGTGTATGTTAAGGAAGCATTTTATGCTTATTGGGAAGAGTGGAATGGGTTAGTGACAGTGATGTAGCAAGATCCTGGACCAAATTGAGGGACTAAATGATTGACCCTCTTGGAAATAAGCACCTGTCAGCTTTGTCAGCTATCCTTGGTGAAATTGCCTTACTGTTTACCATTATCATTCAAATAATTGTTGCTCACATTTGCTTCCTTCGATATATTTAAAACAATTTCACACACACACACACACGCACAGACGTACTTCTTTTTCATATATACATATATATATATATAAATATATATATATATATATATATATATATATATATATATATATATATATATATATATATATATATATATATATATATATATATATATATATATATATATATATATATATATATATATATATATATATATATATATATATAGATATAGATATATATGGAGTAGGTACTCTATAAAAATATTAGTGTATTATGCAAAGTCCACTTAACTTAAACCAAATAAATACCTTTCGGATCTCGGTCACAAACTCAAACTCGCCATCAGCATTTGGAATGTGCATGTTGTACCAGGGACTCCAGCCTGGCTCCTCCTCACAGCTTGGGGGTTTCACAGGAACAATTGGTGGGCTGGAAGAGTTACCTAAATTAGCTTAATAATACTGATGCTCATGTTCTCTAAAGTTGATCAACTTTGTTTGTTGTGAAATGAAATGCCCACAATGTAAGCAGCAAGTCCACCTAGTTACTTATTAGTCTTAAGTCCTCCCAGTTGACTATAAATAGTAGGTCTACTTAATATCTGTGCACTCCGAAACAAAATTTGCTACGTTAATGCTGGTGGTACAGAGGTAACGCACATAACTCTCACCAATAAGTCAAGAGTTTGATCCTCGGTCCAGACTCACGTGAGACGGGTGTTATCCAGCGTGACCCTCACTACCAAACACCACAGGTTTCTCCTGTACTAACACTGGAAAGATCAATTGCCTAAATGGCTAGTAACCTGATAAGTGGTGAAAATTATAAAGTATATAATAAAATGAGTTTGAGGGAGTTCAGCTTGGATATCCTTTGTGTAAATGAAATGCGGTTGTATAAATCCGATATTTTTTCAGTGCTCTTGCCAAGACATTCTCTCGTTCAACCTGCTGCAGGAGCTCCGGGTGGTGGAGTGGTGCTGATGGATTCTGTGGCCCTGCTCAACATTAGAGACATTAATATGTAGGCATTAATAAATCTTCATCGCCAGGTTATTAAAATTGCTGTTGTTTATCATCCAGGTCACCCAGGCACATACTGTATAAGGTGTTCGTGGATGAACTTGGCTGATTTCTCGAGACTTTCTCAGGAAAGAACAAGCGACAATTGATCTGTGGTGACTTTAATGGACGAGTTGTCGGTTCTGGGTATACACAAGAAATACATTCTGCCACGTTCGTAGAGTGATACTGTATATATATAATTTGTAATAAAAGTTTAAAGTCCTGCTATAATATTCGAGATAAGTATATTTTTTTAGAAACAGGACCGCCATTTGCAATGACATAGCCACCTTCCCCGCAGACGACGTTCTCCATCAAACTCACCACTGCAGTTGGAGGTAGCACAAAGGATGGCCTCTTCAGACCCCAAATACCACGTTCAGGTAAGTTTTAAGTTTTTTTTTTATGGTCTAAGTCATGGACATTTTATAAGTGAAGAAACGTGCCGTAAAGAGCAGCTTATGGACATAAATAACTCCCATGTTCACACCAGTTCAGCTGTCAAGTATTCTTACCTGGGAGACTTTCTCTTTTTTCCCCAGTGCATTTACAGAGTATATCATTACTAGATGGAGATACCAGTCAATTTAGAAGTACAGGAAATGACATTGTCTGACTTTGTTTTGAGAATGCCTGATACTAGTTAAAAACATGACAACATACTGTAGTGCTGTTATTGTTTTGATGATTCATAATTTATATTAATTAATGGGTATAATTTTACTTTTACTACCATAAGTATTTGGATGCTTAGATTCGAGATAGGCTATACAGTATTGGGTACATTTTAAGTTTTGGTCATCCCTGTACTTAGACATGCAGACTATGATTTTTCTGGTAGTTTGCGATGTGTTATGAACGATTTAGACCTTCATTTCTATCGGAAATCACTAGTTTTGTGTTATTACCCCCACTCCCTTACCTGTGTATTTTAAACTTATTTTATATCTTATAATATAACTTATCATAACCTAACCTAACATATGACCTGTATTTTCTTATGCGACCGAAAAATGTTTTGCGACAGAAATCCCGTAGAGATAATGTGTCTTATTGTTTAAAGTATTTTATCCCATAGTTAGAGTCTTAAGGTTCCCCAGATGACCCAAACCAAAATAATACCAATATTGTTTGGAATATTTATGCTATGAAATTTGTAGTATGGGCAGCTAATATCCATTGAATGAGTTAATGTGCTTTGTAATATTTATATATTCAATATAGCATTACTCTGTTGCACAGTAAAGCACAATTAATTATCTAATAATATTATTTACAGAGTAGCCGAGAAGGTTGGACAACAACTTCCAGGGTTCATCAAGGCAGAAGAAAGAAATTTACCAAAAGTAGGCGTCTTTATGATTATAGAGTATTATCAAGAACTCCGCCATCCAACTTTGACGCACACACATTAATTACATCTGTCGTCTGATCATCTCACTCTGGCCATGGTCGTCCATAGTCCTTCCACAACATTAAATATAGACATCAGTGACGAAAACTTACATTTTCCAGACATGAAATAGAGAACAGTGATGAAAACTTCCATGTTGGAGTTATCGGTGTTTTGTATCATTTTGGCACCCAGCAAGTAAATACACATTAGAGTAGTAATTTATTTTAACTTAAATATAAGGCATGTCTGTGTATATCAACATTGTATTTGGCCACAAGTCCTGTATTTCTGCTGGTAACAACACATACACCACAGCTGGCTGCCTCCAGGCTCCCGCCCGGTGGCTTGCGTTAATCTGTGATGTCACGACCAATCACAGAGCTACTTTAATCCTTATTTTTTGTTTACACTTTTTGACCCAATTTATTTAAAAATATCATTACCATATATAGAGTGATTGCTTTTGCAAGTCGTAAACTTAATGATGTCTAAACACGTTATTCAGTAACGCATCTAGAAACGTTAGCTGTTGTCTGGGCACTGAAGAAGACTACAGTACATAATTTTTGGTTATAAAATAACCGTCTATGCAAATCACGTGGCAGTAACAGCTGTTTCACGGTAAAAATCTTTCAGGTATCTGACCATTCACCAGTTTGAACACGAGTTCAAGTATTTATACCGGGACGAGCGAATGTGGTCGCAGACGCTTTGTCCAGAAACATAGCACCAGTGATGCCTCTATCATCGTTCTCCCACTCGCAATTATGGGATGAACAACGAGCCGATCAGTGGTGAAGAGAATAAAAGTAAAAGTATAACGCGAGATATACAAACTGACAATGCCTACAATTCTCCCCGAGTTCATCACGTGCACCACTTCACCACTTACTCAGATGTCTAAACCTCAGCATATTGAGAAGTGGCAGCAAATTCTAAAAATCAGTTTTGTTTACATAAATAGGCAAGAAAAGCTTAAACTACAAACTTCTGGTATATGCGGGCATTTAGGAAACACAAATAATCATTGTTTTATTTGTTCAAGTGTGCTAGAAAAACTTTAATGTGTTTGTTGTTTTTGTGGGCATGCTGTGGCTTCAGGAACCAAGTGAAGTGACACACTGAATCTTTAGGAATGGGTCAGTCAGAGGCAGCAGGCTTTTCGCTACTGTACAGTATGGTAATTTTTCTTTATTTTCCAGATGAACCCTCTAAGATGAACCCTCTAAGATGAACCCTCTAAGATGAACCCTACAAGATGAACCTTCTAATCATTGTTTGGTCAATTTTGGGTGCCTTCAGTCCCTAACTCCTTATATTGTACTGAATTATTGTAAATAGATTTCATATCACGAATGTTTACTTTGCGAAAGTATTCATCTCTATGTCACAAAAGAACATGGGGCTACTTTACTACACAATACTTAAGATCGACGACAACACCTCCCTGAAGATATATGATACTCACATGGTAGTGAAGTTCTCAGGTATAGGAGAAGTTGAGACGGAGACAAGGATGGGGGTAGTAACCGTGGTGAAGACAGCATCTAATGGAATGGAATTTTTTTTTATATTAAATCAATTTATACCCATTCAAATGAAAAACTAAAATATCAAAATGCACAACATTTACTGGACATAATATATAATGTTAGCATGTAGTTTGTATACACAGATGAAATCAAATTGCAATTCTAAATTCATCAAAAAATAGTATGGGGCAGGGGGTGGGGTATAAGATATAGTGTGGGGGCAGGGCATCAGGTATAAGGTGGAGGCAGGGTATAGGATATAGGGTGGGGGCAGGGTATGGGATATAGAATTGGGGGGCAGGGTATGGGGATTATGGGATATAGGGTGGGGGCAGAATTATGGATATAGGATTGGGGGCAGGGTATAGGATATAGAGTTGGGGGCAGAATTATAGGATATAGGGTGGGGGCAGAATTATGGGATATAGGGGGGCAGGGTATGGGATATAGGGTTGGGGCAATGGGATATAGGCAGAATTATGGGATATAGGGTTGGGGCGGCATGGGATATAAGGGTATAGGGGGGGGGGTGGGGGATGGGATATAGATATAGGATATAGAATTGGGGACAGGCAGGATATAGGGTGGGGCGGGCATGGGATATACAGGGTATAGGATATAGGGTGGGGGCAGGCTATAGGGTTGGGGGCAGAATTATAGGATATGGGTAGGGGATACAGAATTATGGATATGGGGCAGGGCAGGGTATAGGATATAGGTTGGGGCAGAATTATGCAGGGTATAGGATGGGGGGCAGGGGATATAGGGTGGGGGCAGGGATATAGGATATAAGTGGGGGCAGGGTATAGGATATAGGGGGGCAGGGGGGGCAGAATTATAGGATATAGGGTGGGGGCAGGGGATATTGGGGGGGATCAATTGGGGGCAGGGTATAGGATACAGATTGGATATAGGGGGGCAGAATTATAGGATATAGGGTGATGGCAGGGTATAGGATACAGAATGGGGACATAGGATACAGGGTGGGAGGATTATAGGGATATAGGGTGGGGGCAGGGCATCAGGTATAAAGGTGGGGCAGGGATATAGAGATGGGGCAGGTATAGGATGTAAGGTGGGGGCAGAATATAGGATTTAGGACAGAGTATAGGATATAAAGGTGGAAGCAGGGTATCAGATAAAGGTGGGGGCAGGGTATATAGGATATAAGGTGGGGGCAGGAATTATAGGATATAAGGTGGGGGCAGGGTATAGGATATAAGGTAGGGAGGGCAGGGTGGGGATATGGGACGGTATAGGAGGTTATAGGATATAAGGGGGGCAGGTATAGGATAAAGGGGGCAGAATTATCAGATAAAAGGTGGGGCAGGGGTATAGGATATAAGGTGGGGGCAGGGTATAGGATATAAGGTGGGGGCAGGGTATAGGATATAAAATGGGGGGGTATAGGATATAAGGTGGGGGCTGGGTATAGGATATAAAGGGCATTATAGGATATAAGGGGGCAGGGTATAGGATATAAGGTGAGGCAGGGTATAGGATATAAGGTGGGGCAGGATATAAAGGGGGCAGAATTATAGGATATAAAGGTGGGGCAGGTTATAGGATATAAAGGTGGGGGCAGGGGTGGTATATAGGGCAGGGGCATAGGATATAAGGTGGGGGGTATAGGATATAAAAAGGTGGGGGCATGGATATAAGATTTATAGGATATAAGGTGGGGGCTTATAGGATATAAAGGTGGGGCAGGGTATAGGATATAAGGTGGGGGCAGTCAGATAGGTGGGGTAGCAGGGTATAGGATATAAAGGGGCAGGGTATAGGATATAAGGTGGGGAGCAGGAATTATGGGGGCAGGGGTTATAGGATATAAGGTGGGGGTATAGGATATAAGGTGGGGGCAGAATTATAGGATATAGGATAGGATAAAGGGGGGTATAGGGGGCAAGGATATAAGGTGGGGGGATATATAGGTGGGGGCCAGGGTATAGGATATAAGGTGGGGGCAGGATATAGGGTTAGGACAGGTATAGGATAAAGGGTGGGGGCAGGGTATCAGATATAGTGTGGGGTCAAGGCATCAGATATAAGGTGGGGACAGGGCATCAGATATAAGGTGGAGGCAGGGCATCAGATATAAGGTGGGGGCAGGGTATAGGATATAGGGTTAGGACAGGGTATAGGATAAAGGGTGGGGGCAGGGTATCAGATATAGTGTGGGGTCAAGGCATCAGATATAAGGTGGGGACAGGGCATCAGATATAAGGTGGAGGCAGGGCATCAGATATAAGGTGGGGGCAGGGTATAGGATATAGGGTTAGGACAGGGTATAGGATAAAGGGTGGGGGCAGGGTATCAGATATAGTGTGGGGTCAAGGCATCAGATATAAGGTGGGGACAGGGCATCAGATATAAGGTGGAGGCAGGGCATCAGATATAAGGTGGGGGCAGGGTATAGGATATAGGGTTAGGACAGGGTATAGGATAAAGGGTGGGAGCAGGGTATCAGATATAGTGTGGGGTCAAGGAATCAGATATATGGTGGGGACAGGGCATCAGAAATTGAAGTGAAAAAACATAATTGAGACAAGCAATGAGGCACCAGTGCCTGATGGTAGCCAAGACATATCATTGGTGCCACAAAAAAGTTTTTCTTTTGTGTGTGTGTTTTCTCAAGGACTGTAATTGTGATCGTAATCACCACTCATAGGGACATACAGTGTACATAGTGATAGTACATACAAATAAATTCGTTGATGAGAGCTGGAAAAGAGAACGTAATTAAATAGTAATATCTCTGTAAACCGGAATCCTCCAAACCCGGAACTCTCCGATAGCCCGAATTGAAATTTGTTCAGAAAATCTTTCCCAAAGCTGGAATTTTCTCCAAATTTCCAGCTTTGGGAACAAATTTTCCGGGGCTGAAAATTGAAATTTTTTTCTTTAAATGTCTTGAATAAAGACGAAAGTTAAAGTTTTTTTTTGGGGGGGGGGGACCTGACCTGACCTGACCTGACTCAGTGTCAGGTGGAGGTAGGGTGGGGGATTAGTGGTCTCATATTACTGACCTTCTGATGGAATGTCAGGTCACCCTTTCTTGGGTGGAGGATTAGTGGGTTTCATGACCTAAAGAGGTCTTGAGTAAACACGAAACCTAAAGTATTTTTAGGGAGATTGCGATAAATATAAGTATAAATGAGCAAGGTTGTATCCCTTCAACTTTACGCTACATAACATTTAGGATATGGAGTGAGAAAGCTGAAGTATGTGGGTAATTAGAGAGATGGAGTGGAAATGATAAATGTGTCCCAGAGCCTAGAAAAGGTTGGGGGCCACTGAGGCAGCTGCAGGCGTTCTAATCTCTTCGAGTAGCTGAGGTTTCGTAGAGCAGGCACCAGTCTGGTGGCCTTCTTTTGGATATTTTCAATCAACTGACAGTCTCTTGCATATTTCAGGGACCAGACGGGGTGACAGTACTTCAGACCGGGAAGCACCTCGCTCTTCACTCACTTCACTAAATATAATCCAACTCTTGATGCACAGTACAGGCTTCATTGTAATAAAGACTTTTTTATGCAATATTACTTACTGCAGTCACAGAGGAAGGAAACTTCATAGTCCCAGCAAGCATTAGCCCCTGTTGCATCATCCCGGCCCTGGCACATCAGTCCCTCCTCCAATGAGCACTTCACATTTTGCTGTTCTGTGTGGGGTCGGTGGGTTCCTACGCTCCTGCAGGTCATGTCCACAATTTGGGCACGCATGCAGAAGCCCTTGTCATCAGTGCCCTGAAAAATTTAGTTTGTTATGTGCTGTACATTTTCACTAACTAATTTCTTGATAATTCCACAGATCCTCCTGAGAATAATACTTAAGTATGTTCTTGCTACAATTTGTGACTCCAGAGTAAACATGATAGAACAGGACTTACTCGCAGTTATCTCGGTCACTAACACTGGTGAGGAGCAAGTACAGTATGAAACGTTGCCATTATCATCATTTACAGTATATTTTTTTCTATCTTTGAAGGATTATTATTTTAACAGATAACAGTTCATAGTTTTTTCAAGAGAGTAAATGTGTAAATACAGTTAGAAAATTATAATCAGAATAAAAGGCATCCCCAAAGTCTTAAAGTTGTTTAATTAAGGACTTTGTACTGTTGTGTATTTCACTCTGGGGTCAACTGAGAATAGTGGGCCAAATGGGGGAGGCTTTTCTATGCACTTGTACTGCACTCAATAGTCCAAACTTTTGACTAATCCAGACCCCCTCACCCCATTAGTCCAGAAAACCGTCGCAAAATAACCAGAGGCTACTGTACAGTATTATGTAATGTAATATATATCAATTTATAATACAAGCAAAATACCTCGTTGATCTTCTCTGGCACCCTCTCTTTGTCAGAGTTCTTCCTGGAGGCTATAGGCTGGTCTTCACTGATCCATTCTGTCCACCCACTCCTGCAGTCCAGCCCCACAGTTGGGGTTATGATAGGTGGAGTGGTAATTTTGAAACTCTCAGTCACAGTGGTAGTGCAAGGAGTTCCACGACAAACCTTCTTCTCATGTGAACAGAAGCTGAAATTTGAAACATATTTATATTACAGCTCAAACCTCACTCTTTAAGAGCTAGTAATAGGAAAATGTGGCATACCTTCCCCCTATCATGGTGTTATGGGTGGCAGTTAACATACAACCACCTGTCAACCTTTTAAAATAAAATCTAGAGTATACTCTTATCAGATGCCTTTTATCTTATCAAAAGTAAAGTAAAGGGAAATCAGTTATAAGTAACTACTGTTTAGTCTTCTACAAAACTCACATTATGCTTACTTTCCTCCCCAAACTTTACAATTGTAATATGTGGCTGTCTGCTGTCTTGTTTAAAGCTTGGAAATTAATAAGTTTTCTCCTATAATTCATTAATAAACCAAGCATATAGCCTAAAAACAATAGTCTTTCACCAAATGCAGAGGTTACATTCAAGAAATCTCCCAGGTTGGCAAGGAGTGGGTCTCATGTGAAATAGGAGCTTAGGGGAAGTCACCCATGAGAGTCATGCCTAATATTTTATAGTGTACAGTTCAGAAATTAAATATATGTACAGGACATACGCTATACTTATTCTTATATAAGACTGTATATAACTACTGCATGATACGCTGTGCCAGTACAGTACAAGAAACATTTGAAAAAAAAAAGTGTAATGGAACAGTCTCGTGAAACTACACGCCTGCTCTCTCAACATTCCCCTACCAACATAAATATCCATATGAAGCTTTTAAACTCTACAATTTTTTTTTTTAAGAAATGAGATCATAAACATAAGAGAAGACAACCTCCACGTCAGTGCTGGGCCTATCAGGTAAGGTTCACAACTGGCACTTCCCAATTATATCTCCATTTTTTCCAGTTTTATTTTACTTTATTTATTTACTAGTATTTTCCTCCGGCCAGCTTACTTGGCAGATGGGTGGTTGATCTGTTACCTGTTATGCGCTGTTCACAAGGTCTCGGCATATATTGGCTCCTGATTGCACCTGAACAAGCCTGGACTTGAAAGAGTTCACAGCCTTTAATCTACAGAAGAGAACTCTGACAATTTTCAGTACTTATGGCATCTTTAACCTGAGGTTGTAACCTCTAGTGGGGCTGCCATCCACAAGCTCCAGATATATATTGTACACATGCCTGAGTACAGTAAAGCCTCGCCAGCCATGAATTTCTCTTCTGTGGATTCCGGGTATCCAAGGTTTCTACTCTGTATACCATTTCACAAACTACGACATTGAATTTCGAGTATCTGTGAATTAGTGTGGCGTCTTTATTCATCCGTGGTCTCATGTATTCCTCCTTTAATGTGAGGAATGAATAAAAATAATACTAACAAATAAAATAAAAGAAAAATACAGCATTGCCATTTGGCAATCGTTTCACAAAGGACATGGGGGGCAAGAGTCCTCTCCCCCACAATCGTGGGCTAACTCCCTTGGACGTAAGAAATGCTTATTCTCTGCATTGATATCTGTTGTTTTTTTCACAATCTGTATGAACCATTGTGTGTACATGTAACAGTAAAAAAGAAAACAAAATTATGTATATCTACCTGAAACTATGATTTAAAAATGAACTATAAAGCACCTCACAGCTTGGCCTGGTGGAGAGAGACTGAGATCCCCTTCCCCTCCCATAATCCGACACTAACTCCCATGGACGTAAGAAATGTTTATTCTCTTTATGTTTCTGAGCTCTCCAGTCCTTGTATCTCCTCACTCAACACTAGTTCCCCAGGGACAGTTCCATGATCTCCATCATCTAGCAGTTTAGACAACTGTCCTTCATCCTCCAGTTGCACATCACTCATTTAAACTAGGAGGAACACTATGAGTCACATTGTATCATCATAATAATACAAGGGAGATAACATTTTCTCCCAAACATAATCAATATGACTCATAACCGTTATATTTCAGTAAGATATATCATTTAATATTTCTTATTGTTATACGAGTCACCAGTGTGACAATCATAAACAATAACTCACTATATCATACACCTCTCCCTTCTCTTATCTCAAATGACCCTCAGCTCAATGAACTTTGTTCCTTCATTAAGCCAACTTCATTTTAGAGTGCTTATATTTTGAGGGATCACCAAGTTCTCTATTTGTTGCCAATCAGGGTGCACAGACATCGCCGCTTCAATTAATCATGCTTGAGCGATGATGCCTGAGTGAGCATCAAGTCACCCGGAAGGGTTGACAGTGCCGAGCTGCTACCATAGCGCTCCATCGGCTAACATCGTTCACCATTACTCTAGCAAAATGTATTGGGCTGAGAATTCCACCCTGAATTTCTCATTTAACCCATACTGAGGATACAAGGTTCATCCCAACATAACTCTAGATTGCTAGTAAGACCGGAAGGTTAGCGTCCGGATCACTGAGACTAGCAGCCTCGCTAAAGTTCGCCTGGAAAGGCTGAACCCGCTGCTGAGGACATGAATAAAATAGTTATGAAGACAAAAACTTAATTTCTGAAAGCCGGAATCCCTCTTAACCAGAACTCTCCGATATCGGGAATTAAAATTTTCCAAGAGCACATTTTCTGGAAAACTGAGAAAATTTTCCCAGTACCTGTAAAATTTCAGCAAATTCCGGGGATTGGGGAGTTTTATTAAGGGTTTGAGAGATGAAAATCAAGCACATTTTCTGGAAATTTTGAGAAGAATTTTCCAATACCAGGAAAATTCCGGGGATGGGGGAGAGATGATGTGATGTGCAATTTTTGTAACTTCTGAGAAACTTTTTCTGTTACCCGGAAAATTCCTGGGATGAGGGACTTTTTCCGGTTTTGAGAGAGTCGTCTCATTACCTGGAAATCTCTCATTCCCAGAAATGCTGTGCACCAATTGTTCCGACTAACGGAGATATCGCTACTTACTATTTCATTTATATTATAGGCAGTGTCTGGCTGAAGCAAGAAATTCGTTAATAATTGATCAATCAATTTCCTGTCAGCAATTAAGGACACCAGATACAGTACATTGTTGCTATACCCCTGAATCGGTTCTGCCTAATCCCTAATCCCTGAAATTTTCCTTATATTCTAATCAATTTTCAAAATCATACTTCTCCATAACTTCTCGCTATATTATGTTGAAATTCACGTGAAGTATAGGTAATTTAATTATCTTGAACGTGACATAAATACTTCTGGTTATCGCTTTTGTTTTGGGTTCATGAATTTTTTTCCTAACTTACCATTTTTTCCTCCAATATTTATAAAGATAAATCAGCAAATAATAAACGAAGACAAATATAAAGAAAATCTATATGTTCAGTCACTCACAATATGTTATTCTACTACTTAGTTTTTGCTTTATTAGAAACAGCCCATAAATGACTGAGTCTTAGGGATTTGAAAGTTAGAGAAACTCATTCTCAGATACAAGCCGATATGGTTGGCGCGAGAGCAACTGACGGTCGAGACATAATCTTACTTCTTTTGTGGGTAACTGAGGAATACAAGACGCTGGTCCTGTTGTTAGCTGGCCGAGAAAGGTGCCAGATACTGATTTTTACCAAGTGATTGGTATTACTTTACACCAAAATTTTATTATAAATACTTTTGCTACGTAAACAGAAGGGCTCTCCAAATGAAGGAAGATATAACAATCATGAATGGCTACATAAATATTACGAATTAGGCAATAAAAATGCGTCAGCAGATAGTCAAAGTCCGTGGCCATGGAACCTAAGCCCCTCCTTGCCAGAGGCCTTTAGTCTTGCCAACCATAGATTTGCCAACCATAGGGTTTTTCAGGAACCTAACCCCTGCAGTTGGCGAGGGACACTGTACTGTTCTTTAAGGTGCTTATAAACTTCTGTTAAATCACCCTTTGCCTCTCTGGTATAAACTAGGTGGTAAAACCTCGATAAATCAGACTGAAATACATGTATGTATACAGAAATTCACTTTTTTCAGACTATGAGATGCTCTGGTCACCAGAAATGCTAAAAAAGAAAATCCATGTTTTAAGAAATGGGGAAGTTTAATAAAAAAAAATCTTTTGAAATGAACAACACTTACTGAATACTGTACAGTGGTCTAATCAGATTTGCTATCGGCCTACTGAGAACTAAGACACTTGAGTATGTAAGCAGGCTGGGGCTGATCAGGTGTTGCTGATTCGTCAGGTTTATATATTTTTTTTATTCAGTATTATATTCTCATATGATTGGCCTCTTATGGCCTATGGTTCATCATGATTAATATAACATCTCTTCAGTAATAGAGAAAAAATACAATAATGTATGTAATTTGTAATGACTAGAATACAAAAAGATAGGCTGTATCGGAAAGTTATTTACTCAAGATGCGTTCGTGTGAGAGCTTTCAGCAGACCAGCTTACAACTGGGGCACTAAAACACACTGTAAAGCAGGGGTTCTCAACCGGGGGGGAATTTCCCCCCCTCAGGTTTTCAGGGGGGGGGGAAACTGATACTAATATGGAAATGCACTTTTTGAGGCAGACAATCTTGGAAAGGAGGGGGGAATGACATTCTGACATATGGTGAAAGGGGTGTATGGGGCAAACAAGGTTGAGAACCGCTGCTGTAAAGTATTTAATGTGAAGATATCTTCTAGACAATGTTATTTACTGCCTCTGGGTGTTATATGATGGCTTAATTTGGCAACTTGTACACTAAGACAAATGATTAATGAATAAAACGGGGTATAAGCAGACGCATAATACTGTAACTAATTTACTAAGAGTTGAAGACAGACATTGTGGTAAGCCGCAGCTGTTTGCCCTTTGTAAACAAATGACTCATGGTGTTCAGTGTGGGATTCTTTTTTCAGGAAAGCGGATTCTTTTAGGATAATATTCTATCAACCTTTCACCAAATGATCCTAAATTATATAAGAATTATGGTGAAAATGTATAAAGACGTGTTAAAGGAAGCTTGGGGGAGAAATGGGGAGGGAGCCACCCACCCTGTTACCCGCCCCTCCCCCTCTTCCAACTGCTCCCAGATAAACACTCGTCTTCCACATACAATATACTCCTACACTTAGTTGTTCTTAGTTTTATCTTTATAGTACTGTACAGTATACAGTTTTATCTTTATTCATAAGACAAATTCTGTGGCTACTTACACATAACACTTTACAGTAAATAACAATCATCTTGGTGACAACCAGACTTATAGTCTGAGTTTTCAACCCAGAGAGTTCTCTCTCATATTTTTTTATTGTTGATGCAATCATCTTTTAATAACCTTGTTATACACTTGACGACCTTAGTTGTAGAAGTGCAGTAATAACATAACTGATTTTCTTAAAGCAGTTGAGATAATCAGTGTTATCTCAAACCCCATATATTCGCTTTTTGGGGACTTTCGCATTTCTCGGACTGGAGTCTGCCCTAATTAATCAGATTTATCGAGGTTCTACTGTACAGTATATGTATTTAAAGTCTTTATAATCTTTCTTGTTATGTGAGGTGCTTAAGTCCCACCACCAGTTTGGTGGTTCTTCTTTGGACATTCTCAATCAATTGGCAGTCTTTGGTGTATCTTAAGGCCAAACAGTACTCCAAGTGGGGGACCATCTGAGCATATGTAAGCTCTTCCACACTAGCCTGGCCCGTAAGCCACGCCCCCTGTCTATAGCTATAAATAGCCGATTGGATCACCTGAGCGTCCCCCCCCCCCGGACTGCGGGTATATAAGGGCATATTTATATTTAACATTACTTTAGACACTAACAGATTTGCTTACCAATAATTGTGAACACATTTAATTTGAATTTTCTATGAACCAATAGGCTATTAATATAGACGAGGTTAGCGTGGAAATACTATAGTTTATTAACGATATTCACCTTCTCACAGTAACCATTATCCCCATTTTACGGCCACCGTCCACACATGCTTGGGTTAGCTACAATTACCTGATGGTAAAGCAGGTCTCTAAACTGTACAGTCTCTTGCAATTTCTCTCGTGACGTTCTTACAACCTCTCCCCAAGTCATTCTTGGTCTGCCCCTGTAATACTTTCAAACAAATTGTCTTTCTTTGGTAGACTGGCATTTAACAGTATATTGAATGTCATATTTAGAGGCAGCTGTTACATATTTCACTCTAGTCTGAATAAACAATCCATATCTATTGAGCCTTGTCTCACATATTTCCCGTTGACTGATCATTCCTCAATACATAATTATATCACATAATTATATCCACAGTATTTTCTTACTTTCACTATTAACCCGCATCTGGTCATTAACGTTCAAGTACGTGATCACTGATGTTACTATCTCTGGTCATTCACGTACTAGAACGTTTTCTAAATATACTTTTCCTGATTCTATGAGAGAGTCTAGCTACCATAATCTGTTGGTTGGTGGTGTCTGGCATCTTTATAAATTTTTTTTATTATTATTTATTGGGCACCCCCCCTACACCCTTGTGTAAGGTGAAGCACAGAAGCGTTTACAGCGCCCAACAGGGCTTGCCTTTATGTCTCACGATTTAAGAGCGTAGAAGCGTCAAGGGCGAAGCCTAAAGAGTCAGTGGTTTATGTCATCAAGTTATTGGAAGCTCCAACAACTTGTCCCTGAATACGAATTCGCAACTTTCGACTTACAACAGGTACCTACTTTACTGCTAGGTGAACAGGGACTAATGGGGGCTAGGAAGTAAGTCCAAACAACTTCCACCAGCCCGGGAATCGAACCCGTGACATCTCGCTTGCGAGGCAAGAACGGTACCGCTTCTACCACCGGTCCCCACCACCTTTATAAACGTTTCCCGCCACTCGGCATTGAGGAACCCCGGGGGAGGGGGGACACCCTCTTGTCTGTTCCCACAGTGATGGCAACTTTTTTTTTGGGGGGGGATTAGCCCATCCAGGCACAGGTCACTGACCCACATTGGGGCCTGGAGGGCGAAAATATAATAACAATAATAACAATAATAATAATAATATAAAATTCATTTCAAATTAAAAAAAAATTATATATATATATATATATATATATATATATATATATATATATATATATATATATATATATATATATATATATAATAATAATAATAAGGAACGATAAATATAAAACTGAAAAAAAAGGTCAAGAGTGAGAAATGTTTTACGGTTGGGTTGTCAAAAGTAAGATAAACAATTATGACCCTGATATTGTGTGTAAATGAGGCAGAAAGTTCGATATGGCAGCAGGGTCTACCATTAGACAATACATTATGCTTCCAATATCTTCCCAGGACGTAGTACCTCTGTTTGATAGCTGCCTACTACCTACACAGTAAAGTCTCAATAGGCATGGCACGTGAACGTAACTCAATCAGGATGAGATAACTCTGAAATATTTGGTAAGGGGTGAAGATGAACATGGTAGTGACAAAGACATGTATTGATAGTGATATTGAAGGTGATGATAATGATCGTGGCCAGGACTACTTGTTTGAACAAGAGGTAAGCAATGACGAGTACTGTGATGAGTGGCAAGTGGAGGAGAGAGGGTTGCTGCCCTCCCCATCTCCAGTACTCCCTCCACTTTACCGACCCCTACCACTCCAAGTCCCACTGCATGGTTACATCCACCCACACCTTCCTCCCACTTGCACTAGCTCCCTCCCTCCCATACTCCTTCTGACCCACACTGTTCCCTCCCTCTCACATTGTTTCCTTCTTCCTACACTGTTTCCTCCCTCCCACACTGCTCTCTCCCTCCCACACTGCTCCCTCCCTCCCACACTGCTTCCTTCCTCCTACACTGCTTCCTCCCTCTCACACTTCTTCCTCCCTCTCACACCGCTTCCTTCCTCCTACACAGCTCCCTCCCTCCTACACAGCTCCCTCCCTCCTACACTGCTCCCTCCTTTCCTCCCACACTGCTCCCTCCCTCCCACACTGCTCCCTCCCGCCCGCACTGCTCCCTCCCGCCCGCACTGCTCCCTCCCGCCCACAATGCTTCTTCCCTCCCACACTGTATCCTCCCTCCCTCCCACACTGCTCCGTTCCTCCCACACTGTATCCTCCCTCCCACACTACTCCGTTCCTCCAAGACTTCTTCCTTCCCTCTACACTGCCTATTGCTATAATAATCTAAGTACAATATAAGCGAATAATATTGGTAAAAATGTAAGGAAAATAAACTGTGAGGGACGGAAAATGCCTCTCCTGATCTTGAGTGTGGAACTTGTAATGAAAAACATCCATATTTTTATAGCATTAATCTTTTTTAGGTTCATTTGTTATGCTGCTACATTCATATTATTTTCTTTTTATTTTTGCTTGAAAAAAAAATCATTATGTATACAAGTGGCTGCAAGACCAACGGGAAGTACTATGACAGCAGTGGTAGCAAGTAGGCTTGGCATACTGCACCAGCCCATGATTTAAATCACAAGTAGCACTTTTAAACGGTGAACGGTAATAAAGCCACAGGAAAAAAAGTAACAGAAAAAAGTCACATTCAAGTTAATAAAACTAAAAATATTTTAAAACAGTTATTAACTGACAATACATGACTTTTACACATTGACAACACAATTTACATATGCTGCACGTAGGTTAGGTTAGGTTAAGTTAGGTGACTTTTTCTGTGACTTTTTTCTGTGACTTTTTTTCCTGTGACTATTTTACCTGGATTCCTTTTAAACGAGGGAGTTGCCACTTTTACTAGTATTTCTTGTTTTCTTAGGTCATTTTGGGGCTTTCGGGCCATACAACAAAAATTCCATATTTCCTGGCAGGGGCGGTATAATGTGTGTATTTAACATGACCTTTTACAGGTTAATGCTATTCAATTTTTATTTTATAAAAAGTTTTGTACCATTGTCTTTTGTCTTTATGGAAGCATTTTGCATTGTTAAAGGAACACAAGTACAGTAATTCATAAAATGCTTACCAGGGTCAACAGAACTTACCATCTATGACATTCATCTTGGGAAATAATGTCACCTTCTTTGTATAATTTTCCATCTATCACCATACACTTCATTTCACATTGTGACTTAGGCACGCATCGTAGTTCAGTGGAACTTTTGTACACCTGGCCTGGAGGGCACTCATCTTTGGAACAACCTGAAATTGAACATTACATTACAATTTAAACACAATTATTTAGTAAAAGGATATGAACAATATCTATACAGGTACTGTGTACCTATTTCTGATACTGTGTGCACACAAGGAGATAATAGACCGGCTGGACAATGGCAAGGGAGCGGCGGCAGTGGCCCGTGCATTTGGAATCAATGAGTCGACCATCAGGCCTGTCAGGAATAGCTGGGAAAAGATACTTCAGGTCTTTAAAGACACCTCCACTTCTGCGTACGACCACATTCATCATATAAGGAAGGCTACAGTCGACCGTGGCAAGAGGGAGAAGCTGCTGTCTATCTAACTTGATCAACAGACCAAGAAGAAGATGCCAGTCAGCTCAGCAATGATCTGAGACAGCGAAGGTCTACTACAAAAAAACTGAATATCAGGTTGATAAAAACCCTTATCCGAAAATCCGAAAACCTCTGAAAACCGATTGTTTTTTCGTGGAGCATCACTCGTGTGCATGATGCATGACATACCCCGATTTTATTATTATTTTTTTTTTTTTACAGGGATTAGCCCACCCGGGCACAGGTCACTGATCCACATCGGGACCTGGGGGATAATAATAATAATAATAATAATAATAATAATAATAATAATAATAATAATAATAATAATAATAATAATAATAATAATAATAATAATAACAGTAATAATAATAATAATAATAATAATAATAATAATAATAATAATAATAATAATAATAATAATAATAATAATAATAATAATAATAATAATAATAATAATAATAATAATAATAATAATAATAATAATAATAATAATAATAATAATAATAATAATAATAATAATAATAATAATAATAATAATAATAATAATAATAATAATAAAGAAATACAAAAATGAAAGCATGATCAAAAATGAGAAACACGAGCCCTGACCTATGAATTTTTATTATTATTATTACATTTTCGCCCCTCAGGCCCCACTGTGGGTCGGTGAACTGTGCCCAGGTGAACTGTGCCCAGGTGGGCTGATCCCAGTAAAAAAAAAAAAAAACTCTGAAATCTGAAAAATGTCGAAATGCATCTGGCCTCAAGAAATTCGGATAAGGGATTGTCAACCTGGTACTGACAAACAAGATGCCAAACTTTTCAGGGCTACTAAGGGGTTGCTTAGCCGATTCAAGTAGAGGGAGAAGTGCACCATCTGAAGATTACTGGAGAGAGAGCAAGTGCCGACATCGGAGCAGCAGACGCGTACCCTGAGGAATTTTTGAAGCTTATTGTGGAAGGCTACACAGGGTGTCAATTTTCAGAAATAGATTTTTATGAAACCGCAGGTGATAATTCTGTTAACTTTTGTGTAAGAAGCTCAAAAATGCCTTTAATTTCAAGATTGGATATGATTTAGCTACATCTATTTGGCTTTGAAGTCAGGCATTGATGCACTGTGTATGTGTTTAGGTAGATAGATAATTTCTGCAGCATTTGTACATTTGTCAAGCAACAGAGATCGCTCTAATCTTGCATAATTGTATGTGTGCATATTGTGCAAGTATGCACAATACACAGTCGCTCGTTTGAACGTAGTGTGATTGCTTTATCGATACAGTATGGAAGTTAAAGTGTGATGTGTATTGGTCTGTTACTCATATTTTTGCCTTTGAAAAGTACTCATGCATGTTTTCTGACAGTGTTAATATTTGTTTCAGATGTGACTATGTCGTCTCCCAGTACAGTACAAGGAATAACTCCAGCTGCCACCTCTGTAACCTTGTGGGACCAGGTAGGCAGCTGCTGGTGTCAGAGCTGCCCACTGTCAGGGACCTGCTGAAGAGGAAGGACAGTGATGCAGATAGAAGGAACTACAAAGTCAAGGACTTGGTGAATGACATCTATACTGATGTGCTAGCACATTGGCAGAAAGCCAATGCACAGTTCACTGTACCTGTGATTGTTAGTAAGAGAAGCATCAAGAGGAGAATGGAGAATTTGTGGGCCAGGGCTGTGGAGGTGTCTTTGGGCAAGGGGAAGCTGGAGGTGAAGCAGACTTTCATTCAGGGCTTAGGCCTATTATTTGACATTCTCTTCTGAAAGTGCCAGATCAGGAGCTGTGCTGAGGTGGGCTGCAGCTCAGACTGTGCCAGAGAGGCTCACATAGACTGTAGCTGCAGCAGGGAGATGAAGATTCCAGTGAAGGAGCTGCTTTACATAAAGGGACAAAGGGAGATAGGGCCTTAAGACATTCCTGAGCATAGGAGGCAGGTGCGGCCACACAAAGGCAGAAGAAGAGGAGGAAGGCAGAGGAGAGGAGAGAAGGAAGAAAAAACTGGAGGAGTCTGTGAGGAAGGAGGAGGAGGCGGCAAGGAGGGCTTCTCTGCTGGAGGAAGCTGGAGACATAATGGAGGATGGGAGGAATGATGGCGAGGAGTTCATTGTCCCAGAGCCTGAACCTGGTCCTGCTCATAAGAAGATGAAATACAACACAGAGAACACCAGGAACATTGCTCTGGCCAGCATAAGTCACCACACAGGCCTGAAAGAGGCAGCAGAGATTGCTACAGCTGCCTGGAATGTTGCTGGCATCATCACAGAGGATGACACTCACCAAGTGAAAGATCACAACAAGTTGAGGAGGGTACAGTCGAAGGTGATGACTGAACTGGACCAGGAATTTGAGAGGGAGGTAAGAGAGATTGGGATCAGTTGCATCTTGTTTGATGGCAGATGTAATGACACTAAAGTAATGATGGAGGCAGACAGTAGTAACAGACTGTTTCCTGGCATGATCAAGGAGGAGTATTACTCTGTATGCAGGGAGCCAGGAGGGAGATACCTGTGGCATTTTGTGCCTGAGGAGGCGACAGAGGAGAGAACGCATGCAGGTGTGAATGCAGACAATCTAGTGGACTGGCTGAGGGAGAGAGGAGCTGACCATTCTCTCCAGGCAATAGAAGGGGACTCCAGTACTGTAAACACTGGGTGGGAGGGAGGAGTAATGCACTATGTGGAGGTCAAGCTGGGCAGGGGGTTAGTCTGGCTAGTATGTGACCTCCATACTGGGGAGTTTAGCCTGAGACAAATCATCAACTTGGATGTCCCCACACTCGGCAACAACAAGTGGACTGGCAAGATTGGCGAGATGCTGGACACTGCTACAGAGCTGGAGATAGATCCCAAGTTTGCCAAGATCCGTGTGGGGCCTCCTCTGACCCAGTGGAGGAAGAGGTTGTGAGGGACCTCTCTACAGGCCAGTCCTATGGTTACAGGATTGCTCAGGCCATCAGGACTGGAGAGCTGCCCCACAATTTGACCCTGCTTGAAACTGGACCAGTCTGTCATAGCAGGTGGCTGACAACTGCACTGAGGATGTGCAAACTGTAGGTGTCTAAACATGGGCTGAAGAGCAAGCACAAGTATAATCTCAAGCTAAGAGTGGAGTTCATAGTGGGGGTGTACTTGCCTAACTGGTACAACATCAAAGTCAACCACAGCTGGGTGGAGGGGCCCAGGCACATTCTGTACAGCTGGAGCTGCTGAAAAGTCAGAAGGAGAAGGTGCTGGACACAGTGTTGCCCACTGTGAGGAGGTCAGCCTGGTATGTACACCCAGAGGCAGTGTTGCAGGCCATGCTGTGCAGTGAGGTGGAGGATGAGAGGAGAGGGGCAGTGGACAGGATACTGGAGTAGAGGGGGGTGGGGATGAGGAGACACAGATTGGTGACGACTCTGTCAGTCCCAGGAGAACACCTGACATAAACCCAGATGCCACCAAGCTGTCAGAGCTGTTAGACTGGACCACTGGCGTCACTGAACCTCCCCTCACATGTTCCCCCACCACAGCTCAACTCAAGCAGTTTGTGCACAGGCCTATGGAGGTGCCAGACTGGCCTTCACATACTCAAAGTGTGGAGAGGAGTGTCAAACTGGTCACAGAGGCAGCTGCCCATGTCTACAGTCACAAGAAAAGGGATGGGATGATCATGTCCCAATTGGTGAGCAGACTTCTGATGTCTAGGATCAGGAGCAAGCAGGACCTGGCCTCTCTCACCAAGTTCAAGAGGTGAAGAGTATAGTATGTGAACATATATATGTGTGTATGTGTGTACGTGTCTGTACATAGTGCTTGCATTGTGTGGCCACTTTTGTATATCGCGTTTGCAACAGTAGTCAGTCGTTGTAATACAAAGGTTCCGTGTGTGGCTTGTGTTCTTGCTCGCAATCATTACTACAAGGAGGAAAGTAAAAAACCTCGAGCCCTATTGTCACACATTACTATATAAAACTGCAAATACGATTTTCCGTGTCTCATTCCAGTACAATGGTGATAGATAGCAACAGGAAAATTTAGCATTTTGGGCTTAAAACGCAAAATTTAAAATGGAAATTGATGTAGGTAGGAGACCTCCAATCTCAAAATCAAGGTTATTCCTTAAATTTACACATACAAATGCATCATTTGATGATCCGCCGTCAGAAAAATTCCTAAAGTTGCACTTCGACCCCTGGTTGAGTGTGTAGGTACACACTTAACCAGATCTACAATTGTGATGAAACCAGGCTTCTGTGGAAGTGTATGCCCACCAGCACCTTCATCTCACAGGAGGAGAGAACTGCACTGTGATTCAAGACTGCTAAGAACAGGATCATCCTCATGATGACCTCCAATGCTACAGAAGATCACAAGCTTCCTATGCTGGCAGTGTATTGCTGTGCAAGGCCGATGTGCTATAAGAATGTCAACATGGAGTCACTGGAGGTCAGGTGGATGTACAACAAGAAAGCTTGGGTCAACGGTAAGATCTCTCTTGATTGGTTTCACCAGAACTTTGTGCTCATGACGAAAGCATACTGTGAGGAAAAATTTGACACATCGTGTTCTCCTGTGTATGGTCATCCAGCAATTCTAAGTGAGCATCACCCCAATGTGAAGGTTGTGTTTTTGTCCAAGAACACAACATCACTCCTGCAGCCTCTAGATCATGGGATAACTGCCTCCTTCAAGAAAAAGTACTTCTCTTTGACCTACCTTCAGTTATGAGAGGCAACAGATGTGGCATTCGAGGAGGCAATGGAGATAGACAGGGAACCGCAGAGCAGCAGAGGTGAAGAACAACACAGGCAGGAGATATGAGACTGGTGGAAGTGCTACACTATCAGATATGAGGTGGACAATGCAGTGGTTGCATGGGAAAACATTACCAAGGCACAAGTTGTTCGGGAGTGGAAGCCACTCCTACGAGCTTACCACAATTAAAGTGACCAAAATGAAAGTGATCTCAGTGAAGTGCCCTCTGGTGAAGATGTGCTGGGTGAGCTGCGAGTGGTTGGGGGGTGCAGTGTTTGGGGCAGTGACTAACACCGAGGTGGACGAGATGTTGGATTCTGGAGAAGCTGGGCCAACGGTTGAGTTGATTGTGGAAGAATTAGAGAGAGTGGAGGACAACAAGGATGAAGAGGTGGAGGCACCAAGAGTGTTAATGGCCAAAGATGCAGCAAAGGTCCTGAAAATAGCCGAGGCCCTCGAGGCAAAGTTAATGGAGATCAACCCACACCTGGCAGAGAGCGAGTTACAGGCGCTGGAGATTGACCACATCCCCCCGCCTTACAAAGACCTCTACACCATATCAATCAGCTATGCCAGTCTACCATCACACAGTCTATAGCTGCCCCTATCCAGTCTGTACCTCAGCTTAGCCTCCCTGCACCTTAGCCTAGACCCTCTGCACCTCAGCCTAGCCCCCCTGCAGCTCAGCCTAGCCCCACTGCAGCTCCACCAAGTCCCCCTACAGCTCCGGCAAGTCCCTCTGCAGCTCAGTCTGGTCCCTCTGCAGTTAAGGCAGGCCCCTCTGCATCTGATTAGTTTGAGGGATTTTAGCACAACCCCAAGCCTCGGAAACTGTCACTCATGCCGGCTTCTCCACGACCACCAGGTATGTTTATTCTTCTTATTTAATGGATTATTTCGTTTTTTTTATTCTCCTCATATAATTAAGGTACAGTACACATATTTAACTAAGGGTAACTTTCATAAAGGTTATGTGCAGGAAAAGTGCTTTGAAAGACCAGTTTTGGGTTCATGGTGTGCATCTGCAGGGGTCCCGGAACCAATTGTTGTTTTTGTTTGCCATTAGTTTATAGTACCCAAGTACACGGTTTCCAAGTACACACCGCTCCGTTGGCACCAAATATGATTTTTGGATGATATCTATTCTCTGGGGCCCAAAATAAAGTGGTATCAAAATGCAAGATATTGTGTCTGGCTGCTAGGAAGAGTATGACTATGATAAACACATGTAGCTTTTAAGGCAAAGTGAAATTTTTTTTTTGAGATAATATATTAAATCTATTTTGGCAGAATTGTTGCTTCTGTAGAATGTGTTTAAATATATCAGGTACAGTTGAAGAGCAAAACTGTAGTTTGGCCTTTATGTCCCTGATGAAATGAAGCAATAGCAACCACAAGATAACCTACCTTCAACACATGCATCCTGTGTACACATTGGTGATTTGGGGCTGAACAGTGTGTCACAGGTCAGTAGAGGACAGGTGGGGATACAGGCCTCATAATGTTCACACGTTTCATCACACTGCATAGCTGTAAGATCAAAATATTTTAAATTCCAACTACTCGTCCTCTTTCAGTCTGTCTTATCAGGTCGTCATTTCTTATAACCTCTCTTATAACCCCTGGCTCTCCTCTCCTCCACATTTTGGCTCATGCAACTCTTGACCCAATTGGTCTCATCCACACCATCTCAGCCTGGCTCTACACAGGACTTCACCAATCAGACATAGGGCTGATTATTATTCATAATTAATCAAACAATCATAATATCCTATGATGCTTATGTAATCATCATACTGTATAATCATTTTTTTATGATTAAAAATTATGATCACAATCTAATCATAATGTGAAAAATTTAATAATCGCAGTACAGTCATAATCAAAATTAGATAATCATATAATCAATGATTATAGTGTAAGTATAACTTGAAAATTTACCATATTTTTTATTTTTACAAAACTTAATTCAAACAGGTATTAAGTACAGGAGCAGCCATGATATACGTCCATGGCAGGTGGCTGGGAGGATCTCAAATTACGTTCCATTAACCCTTTTGTCCAGGTGATATTCCTCTATGTTTACCAAGGTGACCCCAGGTGGCGTTCCTCAACGTTCTTAATTTTGGCAGCATATTTTGACTGTCCAGGCGGGACAAAATACTTTGTTTTGGGTACTCGTTTAATTGGCAACACAACTCACGCGTAATCTTTGTCTCAAGACTCGTGGTCAGTTACCCACCAATTATCGTGATGGCTGCTCGTCCGTCAACCTCTGTTCAGTAATTCTTAGCGGTCATATTTATTGCTATGATAAACAATCAAATCGATACATAACATATCATAAAATACAATAGCACATATTTTATATACAACAAAAATAGCTCCTTCCACACTAAAACCATCCTCTGGGTGACAGACACAGTTGAAGCAGTCAACCAGCTGACTGATAGATGTGTGGCTGCCGCTCTGAGCTGTGTGTATGCCATGGCATTAAATCGGGAGGGATTGTAGCCATGTAGCTATAGCCCAGTAACCCACCACCTCAACACACCCACTCACTTCCCACCCATGCTCTTCATTTTTCCTTATTTAAAGTTTTATATTATATTTTCCATATTTCTAAACCACATTAGAATACTGTAATGATTTTTCCACAACTTTTATATTTTCAATACAAGTAACAATAAATGTGGCAGCTGGGCTGGTGAGTCAGCCATGGTAATCATGGTTATCATATTATTAATCATAATTAATTTTTTCAAGACTTTTATTCAAAATTAAATCATAATCAAACTTTTAATGATTATATATTAATAATCAGCATTTACTGTGATAATTATTAATCATAATCATAATCAAATGGTGTAATCAGCCTCATGTCTGCTCTCAATACCCAGCCATCCCTTCAGCTCTGAACAAGGCCTATTGTCTTCAAGTGTCACATTACCTATCCAATTTACCATTCTCATTTGAGCTCGCTCAAGTGTTCATATCATCCTCTTTAAATGCCCAAGATTTAATGACATACATCACATTTCTCACACCAGCCACATACATTCTCCATTTAATGTGGAGGGAAAGTCTTCTTGCTGTCAATAAAGGCAGCGATTCCCTAGACTTCCTCCAGCCACTTCTGACTTGCAACTGAGCAGGCTTCAGAAATGTCATGAGCACGAGTTCATGTCACCTAAGTAACAGAACTCATTGACACAGTCCAGGGACATATTCCCAATCTTGAGTTTCTCTAGCCGTGCTGTGGGCCTGTGGTTACCTGCACATACAGAACACTTGAAGTATGCAGCAACATCCCACAGTCTGTGCCATCTACTCCACTGCTCCTCTTGTGTACCCATCTTCCACACTTGTTGCACATTACTTGGTTACTGTCAACACCTTTCTTACTGACAGTACATGGACACTATCCACCACTGGTCTCTCACCCACAACACTAATTAATACTTTTGTTTTCACCACATTCACTCTCAGGCTATTTTACTATATTCCTTCCTCCCATTTCTTAAATTCTCCACAGGCTCTTCAATACTTTCTGCTATCAGCACTAAGTGAGCAGCATATAACAACTTCCAGAGCAGGAAAGTCCTCAAGTTGTGTGATATTACCTCCAGCACATGACAAATAGATGGATGTTCAAGATGACCCCTGAGATGACCCCTGTTGGACCCCTACTTTCAATTCAAGTTCCTCACTTTCCTCACCATTTACTCTCACAGGGGTTCATGAACCCGCATATAATACCATAATCACTCAAACAAAGTACTTCTTGACCACTAGTCTTCTCAATGCCCACTTAACTAGTGTACTTCACATCATACCCTGTCAGGTGCTTTCTCAAATTCTACAAACACAAAGTTTTCTCTCCTTCCTTTTATCTTGTAGCTGCCTGGTCATAAATATTTCTTCTGTAGTCCCTCTACCTAGCATATATCCAAACTGAATTTTGTTTATGTACACTCTCTCCCTTATCAATTCCTCAGTCATTCTTTCCACAATTTTAATAAATTGATCCAGCAACTTCAGATCCATGTAGTTCCCACATTCAAGTGCATCACCTTTATTCTTGTAAGAATTCACAATCACACTTCTCCTCCAGTTACCTGGAACAGTTCATTCCACCTGTTAGGTATTCTGGGTAATAAGTTCTATATACAGGAGAGAACACAAACACCTGTATAGTTTTGTAGGTTCGGTTTACTGGATAAGAGTATGTACACAGAGGTGGGTAGCACTGCTCCCTAGCTAAGCTCTTGGTCAACTACCATAGACGACGTATGGCAAGTGATACATTAGCAGCTTCCATACGTCGCCAGGCACATTAATTAAGCGTGTGGGATATGGTAATAACATTGCCACACGCTGCTAGCTAGGCTGAATAAATATAAATGGAGCACATACATAATATACATACATAATACATAATCCAGCATACATAATATACATACACCTCCCTCCCCCCTATACGCTCATAGCAAAGTCTTGAGCGGACCTTTTCTTCTGGATCCGTTCTGAGCGTCGAGGGACTTCATCACTGGGAAGGGTATGGGACTCAACACTGGTGGCGGGGCCAGCAGAAGGCATTGTTACGGGGCGGAGAAAACGGCGGTTCCTCCACCACACACGACCACTGGGTAACCGCACCTGGTAGTCCCGTGACCTGCCGAGACCCATGACTACGCCTACTTTGTCCCAACGTAGGGAGGTCGGGTCCTGAACACGGACTTGGGTGCCGACACTCAACCTGGGGAGGGAACGGGCGTGGTCGTTGTAGCGGGCGACGACGTCCTGAACACGTTCGGCGGCTCGGCGATCACAATCCTCTGTCTTAGCCTGCCACTCCTTGGAGAAGGATTGAGGGTGAGCAGGGACACAAGAACGAAGGGGGCGTCCATACAAAACCTGGGCAGGGGAGCGTCCGGTGTAGTTGGGTGTGTTGCGGAGTTCAAGAAGACCCCGGTCGAAGGCCTCGCAGTCAATATTCCCAGAAGGGGCCACCTTAAGGATGAGGTGCTTCAAGGATTTGACAGCAGCCTCAGCGTGGCCGTTGGACTGCGGGTAATGGGGCGATGACAACACATGCCGGACTCCCCATCGGTCGAGGAACACAGCAAAGTCCCGGCTTGTGAACTGAGGCCCTCCGTCGGTTCGCAGGCGTACAGGAACGCCCACGTCACGGAAGTAGTGGCGGAACTTGCTGATGGTGGCGGCAGACGTCGTGTCATTACCGCCCTTGATGACAACCGGCCAACCAGAGAGGCGGTCGACGATAACCAGGAAGGACTTTCCTGACACACAGAAAAAGTCGGCCGACACAGACTCAAAGGGGCGGGTGGGGTTGTCGTCACTCATGAAGGGTACCTGCTGCTGGCTGGGTTGTAATACGTGGCGGGGCTTACACACCTGGACAGCATTGGAGATGTCGGGGTCGATGCCAGGCCGGAACACAGTCTGTCGTGCACGTCGTTTGGTGGCCTCAGCTCCACGGTGACTGTCGTGAAGGCGAGCCAAGGCGTGGGGACGTGATGCAGCAGGGACAACTACCGAAGGAGAGGTGTCACTGGCCAGAGGTAGGGGTAGGGCGGCAGCAGGGTAGTTGCTGCTCCCTTCATGCACCCTGTTGGCGTAATTTACCTCGAGAATCGGTGTTGGGAAGTCCTGGGAGATGATGGCCAACTCTTGACAATGTCTGTAGGACAGCAAGGGAGTCGGGACACCATTATGCACGTCAATCCAGGCCTGACACGACCTGTTGCCAAAGGTGACATGTGCATAGAGTGAACCCAGGGCTGGGGCCATCTGTGAACCATCTGCCGTGACGCAGAGGTCCTCGGGAGGCGGTCCTAGATCGCTTGGAGAGAGCCCCAAGCATCGCAAATGCTGGGGACCGATGACTGTAGCATCAGCGCCGGTGTCGGGCAACATCTGAAGACGGGATGACACACCGCCGTAGGTCACGATGACGCTGATGTACTGGGGGACTTTGGTCCTGGGATGCGAGGAGTACACCCTCCTAAAATGGGTCGGGCTTTGTCCAGGGTCGTCGTGCCTCTGATTTGGCGACTGTGGGCGGCCCTCACTGGTAGAAGGGCGCCGAAGCTTCCGCCGACGCTGTCCCTTGGGTTCGTGGGTAGGGCAACACTTGTCATAGTGGCCCAGACGACCGCACACATTGCACTGTACGTACTTAGCTGGGCACCGCACTGTGAGCGACCAGTGGCCCATACGGTCACAACTGTTGCAGGTAGACTGAGCAGCTGGACATACCTGTGTTCCGTGCTGCTTACCACAGTTGTTGCAAAATGAACCGGGCGTGGACGTGGTGGGCGAAGGCGTAGGAGCAGACTTCTTGTCCTTCTTGTACCGGGAAACAGCGCGTACAGCTGTAGGGGGAGCTCGGATGGCAGAGGTGGCACACCTGGCAGCCTCATAGGAGCGACATATCGTCAACACATCCTGAAGAGAAGAGGAAGAGTCGAGGGAGGTGAGGCGTTGGACAAGTTCCTCGTCCTTAACACCCATCAAGATCACCTGCTTCAACTGGGTCTCCTCACACTGCTGGTGGTGGCCTAAACATATATCTACCTCTTCCGAGGCTCTCTTAAGACGTACATAAAAGGCGTCAAAAGACTCACCCTCCATCTGTCTGCAGCTAAACAATTCCCTCCTGCGCAGAGCTTCATTCTGCTGTCCTTTGATGTGCCGTTGTAGAACGTCCAGTACCTCCTCTACAGACAGCGAAGAGGTTGGGGGTACCTGCAACGTATGTTCTAAGACACGCTGAACTTCCAAGGACAGGCACATACGCAGCTGGATGAGTTGTTTAGGCTGTGACAAACTCTGGAGATCCACCATTGTAGCATAATCAGCCCACCGCCGCCGCCATTCGCGAAAAGTCTGGAAATTTACATCAGGCTCCAAGATGGGCGGTGTTTGAGCTGCTGCTTTAGGTGGGGCTGGGGGGCGTGAAGGAAGCATGGATGAGGTATCTGAACCATTCAGTACCGAGGCAGTGTTAGAGCCAGGGGCTTGGTTAACAGTGAGGCGAGATATCAAGGCTTCAAACCGTGCACTGTCTTCCATTCTCCGTTGGTGGTCTCGTTCTGCCTCTGCTTGCCTTCTGTGCTCATCCGCCAAACGTCTGTGAGCTTCATCCTCGCGTCTCTCATCTCTCATAAACTTCATTAAGGCAATTATCTCTGGAGATAACGCTGAATGTTGAGGTGAAGGGCTGCGCGATGTTGTGGGAGCTGGGCCGGCCTGGTCATCCATCTCTGGGGGACTATCATCCGCTTGACTCATCCAGGCGCTGGGTCCACGGCTACGTAAGGCATGAGACATAACTACTTTATCTGTGTACTGTGTCTTAAATCAGTGTTGACCGGTCAGCCCGTCGTATCAACAAGATTTCAGACAAAAATTTAATTAAATACACAGATAAGTAGGTTATATATATAAAATATATATAAGAAACCGCGCGGTCAGCAAGTGTTAGTACATGTATGTGTGTGTGTCCCAGGCAGGCAGAGCGTCTCGCCCCAGCTGTGAGGGGGGGTGGAGGCGGCGCTGTGAGGGAGGGGGGTGGAGATAGGAGTAGCTCAGTCGCTCTCTGTAAACGGTCAGAGGAGGGTGCGCTGAGCTCTACACCCCACAAATGCCCAGAACATGCCGTATACCTTGGAAATCCGTTCGAACAAGGTCACACATGAATGGCACGAAACACACAATGCACTAAACACTTCACAGAAAATCACTGTCACTGACACTGCTCAAAGTTGCGAAATTCTTCGAGGGATGACGCGGGGTTGACCCAAGGCGGGGATCCATCAGCCGGCTTTCCACAAACTTGCACTAATCACTCGTAATAATCCAGTAAAACTACGCACTGCGCCATGTTAGGTGTTCTGGGTAATAAGTTCTATATACAGGAGAGAACACAAACACCTGTATAGTTTTGTAGGTTCGGTTTACTGGATAAGAGTATGTACACAGAGGTGGGTAGCACTGCTCCCTAGCTAAGCTCTTGGTCAACTACCATAGACGACGTATGGCAAGTGATACATTAGCAGCTTCCATACGTCGCCAGGCACATTAATTAAGCGTGTGGGATATGGTAATAACATTGCCACACGCTGCTAGCTAGGCTGAATAAATATAAATGGAGCACATACATAATATACATACATAATACATAATCCAGCATACATAATATACATACACCACCAACTCGGTTATCATTAACATAACTACATTGCAAACAGTTTCAGCATTTTTGCAACTATCCCAGAGCTTCCAGCTGTCTTTCCATACTTCATTTTGTCAATCACTTTGTTCGCCCATTCTCTTGCAACCCTTGGGCATTGTCCCTGTACTGGTTCTACTACCCCTAGGCTTCCCATCCCATTCGTACTCCTCATTCAATATTTTTTTTTCGTTTATCCTCTTCACCACTGATCGGCTCGTTAGCCTGTTGGGCAGTCGGTCACGTCTCTGTTACACACTGTTGGCAAGTACTGGTCATGCACTAGCTCCTGAATGTATCTGAATCTGCTCCAGTGTTGGTCAAGTCTTTGTTTTGAAAGAGCTCACACTTGGTGACGTCACAACACTCTCCGGCAGGTTGTTCCAAGAGTTCACAATTCTCACTCCGAAAAAGTTCGCCCTCCCAGTTTTCTGGACTTGCGGCTTCTTCAACTCTCCTTCTCGAAATGTACACCACCTACCTTTTACTGCACCCTTTAAACAACATGTCACACAAAATAATCTGAGCTGCAATGCACACTCTTACCCTGCTATTATCTTTAAATCCCTAAGAAGTTTCCTATCTGATTTCTTAACGAGAAAGTAATAAATGTAATAAATCCACCATAATCAGCTTACTCACCTTCTTCTCTCACATCATGTTACTACACCATGTTCATTGCATCCCTGAACTCAAGTATTCTTTCACCACCCACAGTTCTTGCTTCACCATGTACATGTTTTTAATCCTCCGTGTGTGCATCAACATGACTGTTTAAGTTACCTCTCAGTACTACATGTAACAGCTTATCCCAGAATTCATCCTTCACTTCTTCATTTAGCCCAACTTGTATGCAGATGTGAGTCACCAGATCCTTTATCTATATCTAAGGTAAACCTTCTTCATAAAACTACAGAGCTTGTCTACAAAACACATAATGCACAATCTAAAGGTCAGTATCACAACAGACTGAATCAGTATAAGATAAATAAACAAATACATAAACAGCATTATGAAGGGTCTACTTACGGCAAAAGTCTGGTGTACGCCATTTAATGTACACCCCATGGATGTTACACTCATGAGCATAGGCAGCTACAGCTGTACACAAACAGTGGCAGTCTCCACCAGTGTCACAGGCACAAGCATCAAACAGGCACCTGGTAAATAAGTGTTAGAAATTGCTAAATCAAACAGTATATACAAAAATATCAATTGATCGTTCACCTTGGGAACTAACTCCAGCTTGATATTCATTAGGATGATGTCACACAGTTGCTTGAGTCTCATGCTGAAGAATTCGGCAATGAGGACATGATTGAACTGGAGAAGCAAATTTTGTCAGAGGATGGAGAGGAAGCTGAACTCCAGAACCAAAGGGATTTATTACAAAATAATTGGCAGATGGTTTCAGGTTTATTGAAGGATTGTTTAAATTTACACAGCAAGATACCAACACAGCAAGATTCACCAAGGTTCATGGAGGTATTACTGAATGTCTACAATGCTACAGAGAGATTTATGACGAAAAGAAGAAAGTTTCAGTTCAACCATCCCAATAAAGCCTCTGTCACTCCTACAAATGACCATCTCTAAGTGCAAACCAGTCCCAGGTTTCAATGTAAGTGTTAAACTTTAATCTTTACTTTTCTTTACTGTATTTTGTCATTCAATTTCTTCTTTTCTCTTAAATTGAGTGATTCGAGATGTATAAAATGGACTTAGGCTATGATATAGTGCACATAGGGTATGTGTTCCAACTTATGGACATTTCCGACTTAAGACGACCTCAGGAACGGAACTCCTACGTAACCTGGGGTCCCCCTGTTTAAGTGAGAGTTTACTGTTGATTCCTCTTCATGCTGTATCCACATTATTGCATCAGTTCGCATAAAATGCAGATGACAAGAAAGAGCAAATCATGAGGAAGACGATGGTGTAATCAGAAAAGAAAATAATGTAAAAAGTAATGGAGTTACAGAATAAAAAGTAAAAATAAGTGGTGGTGAAGCATACAGTCGCCGAAATATTTATACACATTTTTCTTTGCTATTTTTTGTGTGAAATCTTTTGAAAGTAGTTTTTTATGGTGGATTATTACTGTACACATACTAAGGAAGAGAAAGAAAACAGTTAGAAGTTTCTGTGACAAAAACTCAAAATTTGGCAATAATATTTCCACTTATCTCTCAGACGAGGTAGACCTTGGCATATGCAAGACAATGGCGACGTAGTTATGAATACATATCAAATAAGCACAATATATTCATTATAATTCACCATACCCATATGCATGACTCTACTGCACTACATTTCACTATCACTTCTTGTTTTCCAAGCTAAGCCTATATATTGCAACATGCTTTTGTGTGGTATATGTGACTGTATTGTGAGTAGCCATTTCACCAACGTCTCATAAATTAAAAAAAAAAATTTCATTATTTCATTATAAATATTTCAATACGCATCACTTTATCACTTCATAGGAATGAATATAGAGGTTGTAAGTTATAAATATTTGGAGATAGTGGCACAAACACCGCTATAGCCATTATATAAATTGTGCCCAGGACACACTCACAGCTCTCCTAACCGAACCAGAGGCAAATCTAGAGTGTTTGTTTGGAGGCCGTGTGATCCATCTCACATTGATGAGTTACCAACTAGCCTTAAGACTTGGTTCCATCCAGGAGAATGAAGTGAAGAAAGTGGCGTTAAAATTTGAAATAATTCGACCAGTAACTTTTAGAAAAAATGAACTATACGCCACAGTGGCATGTCTGACTGTGAGGCAAAAATTTAATTTACAATAAATCAAAAACCACTTAAGAGCGAATGAACCCGAGAGTGTTAACTTTTGTTCCACATTACAAACATGTAAACCTCACCTCTTACATGTTCTCCAATGAAATTATTAATTTTACTTTACATAATTTCACTTTGCATGACACTTTTTATTGACATATGTATCATATTAACCAAGGAAGATATTTCCTGTAAAATCTACTTTCTACAGTGATGGTTGTAGATAGCAAGAGAAATCAATAGACACTCCCACTGTATATTACTCATTTCCATCAAAATTGCATAAAAATTTTCTAATTTTGCTGCACATTATGTTTGTGGTCACCAGATGTATGGATATTTCTCTCAAGGTTGCCAGAAGTGCATTTCAATAGACCTCCTTCTTACATGGTGTTTTAGGGTAACTGAACACTGAAATTTCTGCGAGTGAATTACTACTGCTGGTTACATTTAGCCTTATCCTATGACTCACGGGATATTTGAAAAGGGAAGGGAAACATCAGACTATTTCTTGTACATACAGTTGCCCTCAGGTATAGTGGCCTTTTTGAACATGTGGCAACATGTTGTTAGCAACTGCCCTCCTCACATTATCAATTTATTCATAAAGTAATTCCGACGTTGCCACATGTTCGGAAAGGCCACCAAGGGGGTGGAACATTATACTTGTGGGCAACTGTACATAGTTCTTTGGTCCCAAATGTACAAGTGCATAGGACTCTGGTCCCAGGTATACAAAGTACCGGTATAAGTGTAGGGTTGAAAGGAAAATATCTGCCAAGTTGGGCACTGTACTTACATGACTGAAGTCAACTTTAACATAAATTTAGGCTTGATCAAATATAAACTGTATCTGTTTATCGGTTTGATTTTTCAAATAATTTAAAGTACTGTATCAAATAAGTCAATGTTTTACATGTCCTAACGTACAAATTCTGATGATTCAAAGAAACACTCAAATTCTTTGATAAATTTTACCTTTCCTCATAGGGTTTGACAGGCACTTCAGAGTGACATGGAGCAAAGATCTCTGTTTTTAGGATGGCACATTGCTCAGTAGCCCAAACTTTCCTGTAGGGGTGTAGACTGCAGGAGTCCTGTTGAGTAGAGACAAGCTATTGATAATGATGGTACAGTAATAGTAATGTTCACATTAGGTAAATGACATAGCTAACAAAACTTAGAGTCATTATGAAGACACAAGAATGTAATTTGGAACCTATTAATGTAGAATCTTGTTTAATATTTTTAAATCAGTGGAATATCCTAGGGAGAGTAAAGTAAGGAAGAATGGGAGAGATTTGTATAGGGAAGTGGATGTGTGAGTGAAGGAAGTTAAACTGGTGAATCTGCTTTAAGAGGAGAGCGAATTTGGGACAGAATTTATACTGGCTGCACTTCAAAGATCTGAAGATCATTTATCAAAAAACTTCTAAAATCAGAACAAAATAATTGAGTTGTCTACACAGTCCTACACTTCCAAGTTTTTAATTGTTGGTACATAACTCAATAACTGCACTGTACTGTAATTGTTTTTTTTATTACTATTATTATTTATTATGTTACTTGGTTTAGTTTCAGTTATACATATTATATAGTACTGTAGTTTATAGTTACCTTACATTATTTTTTTTGGTGCCGAATGAAATATTAAAGGTTTTTTATAGAAAATTCTTCGGTTAAGCAAAAATTTCAGTTATCCAAAACGGTTCTGGTTCCAAGATTTTAGATTTTTGAAGGAAAACCTGCAAACAAATTTGTTATTTACTTTGTCTCACCAAATATTCGCCTTCAAATGTTAGTTATTCTTGTTTTTCTTGTGAATCTTTATGCATCCATTCCAACCATTTTAGTTGTAAATGGAACACTGAAATTGGGTAAGAATAAAAAAAAAATGAAATATGTGTGACAAGAATGTCCCCTTCACAAGCTAATTTGTCAAAGGTGTAATGGCCCCTGTCTCATCAACAGAAAGTATTATATAAATGGGTTATTTACATCTGATTTATATTCAGATTCATCCCCTGTAACTTTCCACTGGCTATGAGGTGACATGTTCAATGCACTTGATAAGGTGTGCCCACAGGAAGTTGCATCATACTATGCTGAGTAAAGGCATAAAGTAGCCGGCTCTCTGGCCACCTAAAGCGGGCAGTGGCTTGATATCCTTGACTAGAGGAAGACGTTATTTAAGAGCCACAGTGGATGGCTCCGTCTTCCCTCGAGGGAGAGGACGAGTCTATTCCGTTCTCCCTCGATGAGTCACTACTCAAAGTCTCACTCACTACTTAATATCGAACGGACGTTGATTCACGTCTACTGTATTTACATAGACGCCGTCCCTTTCTCACCACACTCATAAATAGTGGAACTTACGGTTGATCTACAGTCAGGAATTATATATATAATACTTTTCAATAAAACAAGAAACTTCAATTGGGTTTCGTTACTAAAGCCCAATATAATAAATATGTGAGCCAACCTGGTTAACTTGGAATTAACCAACTGGTTCAAAGGTTCACAATTCTGACAAAATACCTAAATCTTTTGATGGTAAATATTCCTCTAAAACTGAATCAAAACATGTACAGTATGTGGATAGAAATCTTATGTTGGGAACAAAATGTGGACCTGTGACCTCCAGCAGAGACTTGAGCTTCTAAAGTTTGGTGTTATATACATTGTCTAACGATGATACATTTTCATTTACAGTTTTATAAAAAAAGAACTCTAAAGGTTTTAATCATTGACCTTCCTGTGACCTTACCATGTGTGACAAAGACTTTCCTTGATATTTTGCTCTTTTCCTACTGCTGACACATACTGTAATGTACCCGTGTAAAATTATATCAACATACCTGCATCAGTGGTATGGACAGTGGTATGATCTCTAACTATTAGTAGTAACCTTAACCTTAGGCACAGACATCTGAATCTAGTGGCTTGTGCTTTGTTAAGTCATAATGTAAATTCTGAGGTTTCTTAAAAATATCTGATCCTTAACCTTCCAATGACCTTTATCCTTTGACATGTAAAATTTGAACTTATTAACCAGCACTTTGTCTGGTGATAATACTATCCTTGTGAAGTCACTATGATACGTCAGTATTAGCACAACACTTCCTCCAGATACTGTTTTGATTTTGACCTTCAGCTGTGACCTTAACATTTCCTGAACTGTAACATTTGACAACATATATTGTACATCTGTACATGATGGGTGGTTGACTAAGTAGAACGTCGATATAACACGAGATATGTTCCAAGAGAGGTCGCTTTAAACAAAATTTGCACTAAATCGAAGTGTTGTTTAAATGGAATAATTTAGTTTGGTACTTGAGAGAAACACAAAATACTAAGAAGACTGAGAGTCTACCCAGATGCACGTCAGCCCTTCTCCTAGAATAAACAAAAAATTTTTTTTGTAGTATTATGTTAAAATAAACACTCATAAATCAACACAGCTAAAATTATGGGACATGAAATGGTCTGTTTACTAGTGATCAGCTGATGGGAAGAGGGAGGGAGGGAGGGGGGGAGGTGATATGTTTGACAGTTGATACCAAGATCTAGTGTTCATTTATCTGTCCTTAAGAGTGACTAAGTTATTTTCTCATGAAATGTCATTGAACTGACATGGGGGAATATAATTAACATTGCTGGAATTCTTATAATATAGTGATTAGTTTGAATATATACAAGCTATAGTTCGCATTAGACATACAAATTTTAGTTCTAAATAATTTTATTACAAAGGGCTAAAATTTTTATCTCTTGTGCAAAATAAATGACTTTTATTCAAATTTAAAATATGATGCGCCAGATTAACTCATGCAAAATCGAACATTCAGTGACATGAATTTATTGATCAGATTCTCTCCGTTAATCTTCTTTCTTTAATGCAGTGGCTTCCATAATTCTGTAATTTTACCACACAAAAGATTCCTCATATTTGGACATGTTGTTGAAAGGCCTAAACTAAAAGGAAGGAAGCCACAAATAATGCTTCAAGTGGTAGTGCTTATTTATTGCTATGTTCTTCCCCTCTTTCTCCTGCTTTGTTTGATAAACAAACATTAGTTAAGTATAGATCAGCTGTTGAGCAAGCTATTCATATTACTGTTCCCAGGAGTCCTAAGACCTTTCGGAAATTTAAAAGAGGAAGGTCTAACAGGGGAACAGGACCAGATGCTAGGTTCAGTTACCAACCTAGAGGAAACTTTACAGGAGGAACCAATTCAAGACGTAGTAGGGGTGGCCGTTTGTTCAGCAGTGGAAGGAGACCTTATTCCACCACATCAGCGACCACTCCCTTCCAATGAAGCCAGACAGCTGGGCAGTCTAGGGGGTTGGGAAAACAGGTGGACTTCTTCCATATGGGCTTACAAGACAATAAAAGGGGGCCTCACATGGACTTGGTTGAGGCTCCCTCCGCTAATGTTACCAAAAAGGGGTCAGAAACCAACCCCCTTTCTCACAAAATTTGTAATTCAACTGTTAAACAGAGGTGTGATAGAACTGTTGCAGTCAGAGAAGTGTTTCATGTCTCGCCTGTTCCCACTCCCCAAGAAAGGCAGCGACAAATTGAGGTGGATTTTAGATCTGTCAGCCCTGAGCAAGCTCATTACTAGAACAAGTTTCAAGATGCTCACTTACGATCATCTGAGGCATCTACTTCCGCCCAATACTTGGATTCGAAGATGCCTATTATCACGTGCCTGTTGCTCCCGTATACATAAAGTTTCTAGTGTTCGCAGTGGGGGATGTAAGTTATCAATTCACAGTGATGCCATTCGGCCTGATAATTGCGCCAAAAGTGTTTACAAAACTGGTGAACATCCCCAGAGAGATCCTTGCGAAGGAGGGCATAAGAACTTACGCTTTTCTAGATGACTGGCTGATAGTGGGAACCTCTTTCGAAGACTGTCAAAGGGCGACCCACCGTACACTAGTACTATTTCAAAACCTAGGATTAAAGATAAACCAGGTCAAATCAAATCTCCTACCACGTCAGATATTGGATTGGTTAGGTCTCCAGTGGGATACAAATCAGCAGTCAGTCAGTCTACCAGAAGCAAAAGTAACATATGTGATAAACCAAGTAGAAGCCTTTTGTGTAAAGCAAGAGGTTTCTTGGCATAATTGGTAAAAACTACCGAGTCTGTTGAATTTTGCCACCATAGTAGTGCCTTTGGGCACGTTAAGGAAGAAGCAACTAACTCATCTGGGGTCGAAGTTGCTTCACAGAAACAGAAATATTGCTTCTCCTCTCCCAATTCAGATCAGAATTATCTGTCATGGTGGACAAATTTGGACAATCTAATCGGTTCATCTCCCTGAGTTCCCCCTCAAACAGACTTGGTCGTTTGTACGGATACGTCCGACATAGGATGGGGATGCCATTCCTCAAAAGGAGAGTTCCGTCAAGGGAAGTGGAGCAACTCCCTTTGGGACAAACATATAAACATAAAAGAATAAGCAGTAGTCCTATTCTTTTTGTTGCAAACCCAAATTTAAAAAACAGGACGATTCTGTTTGCCATGGACAACAGAACGGCAGTGTTTTGTCTCAATCATCAAGGCTCAACTTTACCTCAAAGCAACTCGCATACTGGGAGTACAAAACAATTGGGCAGATGAGTTGTCCCGTCTCAGGCCAGTATCGACGGAAACAGAATTTTTCCTAAAGATATAGAAGTTCAAGAGTCTAGTGAGGAGGTTTGGGACTCCACAAATTGATCTCTTTGCCTCAAAACAATCACAAGATGCCAACTTATACATCTCTGAAACGATCGAATGTTTCAGGAAATGCTCTACTCATAGATTGGAACAGTTGAAATTCAATCTATCTGTTCCCACTTGTGAAAATGTTGCCCAAAGTGGTTCACAAAGTCCGATCCTTCTAGGGAAAGGTCCTCTTAATTACATCATATTGGATCCTACAACCGTGGTGTCTGGATCTGCTGGAATGGTGCCCGCATCCACTACGATTGCAACAAGGATGTCTAGACCAGGTACTGCACCCTCAGTACGAGATATCCTTGGCACTTCACCCTTGGAGTTTCTCAAAAGATGCTTAAATAGATTATTGGGTAATTCCAATATAGTTAACCAAGTAATAGCAGGTCATAGACCGCAAACTTCTAGGCAATATGAGAAAGGTTGGAAACTTTTTCAACAATTTATCAGGTTAACTACTCCAATCACATTGCCGGAAACAGTGGTGATAGAATTTTTAGATTTTCTATTCAGATTTAAAGGCCTTCAAGGATTTACAATTGCATCTTATAAATCAGCATTGGTTGACCCTCTGGCTTGGGGTTTTAATATTACTTTGAACCCAAGGATTTATCAAATGCTCAGATCGTCCTTTTTCATTCAAAGACCTCCTCGGCCTAAGAGAATCCCACCTTGGTCTCTGGAAAAAGTTACTAAATTTCTTATGGGGCCTAATTACAATATAAATCTGAACCGGGACAGATTGCTCCAGAAGACAGCCTTCCTTCTAACAATAGCAACAGGTATGAGAATCAGTGAACCGATTTAAATTTCCAATAATGCATCATTACTGGTATTTTCTGAGGAAGAGGTCACCCTTTTTCCTACTGAGATTCAAAGAAAAAATGAAGGGGAGGATTTTCAAGCTCAACCTATCAGGTTAAAACGGCTAATGGATGAGACAAGGGATCCTCATATATTGTGCCCAGTTAAAAATCTTCACGACTGGTTAACCAGATTCCCTAATCGAGGCCTCTATTTATTCTCATCACAAGATGGTAAGAAATTGTCTCCTAGTCAAATGACAAAATATTTATCTCAGTTCGTTAGTCAAGCAGACCCTGGCAAGAAATTTTTGGCACATGACACCAGGAAATATGCAGGGTCTGTGGCCTTTCTGCAGCTTATGAGCCTCAGTCAGATCAAAGAAGTGGGCTTTTGGATATCTTCAAAAACCTTTCAAAACAGCTATGTCCATCTATGTCTGAAAGATACTTCACATGTTGTGGTACTGGGGTCCCCTCCCCCACCTAGTTAATCTCCACAACCAGGACCTTCTTCTTCCTCATCAGAATAAAGTGAGTATCCTAATGGGTATATGTAAATTAAAATTTTACCTTCTGGTAAATGTTCCTAATATTGGAAAATATTCCAAAAAGTTTATAATTATAATCTGGACCTGAGCTAGCGGAGCCTTATACGCAATGTCACCTCCCTCTCCACCTCCCGCTTGGGTAATCAAAGTTAGACGTCGCATTCTGGATTGAACAAAAAACCGTTTTTTCTAAAAAAAAAGACCCAGTTTTTGTGATAAAGTCCATAATGCGACGTCGACATCGCACCCATCTCCACCCCTCGATAGTTGACATTTGTTTACTGCTCGCTCTAGGGCAAGAGATGACGGTAGCAATGCGTGATGGGGATTTGAGAATTGCAATTAAATGCCTGGTAGTGAAGTGTCCTCCTAATATTACGTATTTAAGTAATTAGTGGATGTTTTAATTGACTGTATGTTGGCTCAACGAATTAATACTAGGCATTTACATACCTAGGTTTAAATCTAGACGTCGCATTCTGGACTTTATAAAAAAAAATGTTTTTAGAAAAAACGGCTTTTTTATTTCCTTATAATAGATGACACTGTATTGTTTGTGTCGTATTGTACCAATCAGCTTTTCAGTGCAGAAATCCCTGTAAACACTATAACAGCATTAGAACAACACGACAGCCCTACTGTGACAAAACTCACATGAATAACAATGACAAATCCCAGAAAGAAATCTTCCTGTATAAGGAAGGAAAGAAATGATTATCCAATCCATGAACCCATTTGTGAAAATTTCCTTGAAAAGAACAAAGTGAAGCCTCATTAACAATAATAATAATAATAATAATAATAATAATAATAATAATAATAATAATAATGATAATAATAATAATAATAATAATAATAATAATAATAATAATAATAATAATAATAATAATAATAATAATAATAATAATAATGTACAGTTAAATTATTAATGATAATAATAAGAATATGGTAAAGATAATAAAAGGAAGGGTATGTTAATATGGACAATACTCTCATGAGTACAGTATTATCACTAAGCTACAAACAACACCTCACCTCTACCAAAGTTCAGATTTTTTTCAAAAAATTAAGTCGGGAAATGAATACATAAGTTCTTTACAGTGCAGAACAGTATTGTGTGATAGGCTGACTGAAGGGAATATGCCACCAATATATGGCCCCTTTCCAACATTCACTGATTTGGTATACACCAAACTCTGCTGTGCTGTGCTGTGCTGTGCTGTGCTGTGCTGTGCTGTACTGTACTGTGCTGTACTGTACTGTACAGTATTCACTCAAATAGAACCATCTTTGCATTTGCTTTTCTCCCATAGATATTCTGTCTAAAATTGGTGGACAAGTTAACGTTACCAACTTATGTTTATTGACAGACAATATACAGTACAGTGAAGATGTAACAGTACAGTACAGTATACACTCACATTGACGACAATCTGCCAGCCACCCTGCCTACAAGGACCATGGAGGAATGCCATGATTTTGTGGTATAAGACAAAGCCAGTTAATATTATAAGAAGGATGTTAGTATGAAACAGTATTTTGAAATGTCACAAGACTGAATATGGCAAAAAAGACTGAATATGGCAAAAAGGAGAGAAAAAAGTAATAGGTAACTAAATCAGAAAAGTAATTAAAAAAATATATGAGAATAGTATTTCTTTACTTGCCTTAATCGAAACACTGTCGGGACAACTGTTCTGTAACCTCCAAGAATCTCCAAAGATGTTGACTAATGCTTCACTGGAACCACCTGAAGGAGTCTGGAAGTCATCCTGTTCATCTCCATTGTAATTGCCACACAATCCTCGTACCTACAGAAGGTAGAGATTTTAGTATTAGTTAGAAGCAACAATGATTACTGTACTACTAATACAGTGATCTGCTTATATCTCATCCCCATTAGTTTGATTCTGACATCAGTTTTGGTCTCGGTTAAAAATTAAATTTCAGAGTTGTTTTCAGACCACCCGACATTAATAAGAACATAAGAAGTATAATCATACACATCATTTCATTTCTCTTTCTTACATAAACCAAGGGCTTAGTATAAGTGACCAAAGATTTTGACAATTTCACAAGACAAGTCTGACTAATTAGTGTTTCTTCTTTCAATAGCATATAAGTTAATACTGCGAGTGTACTCGTATTTATTGAATTGTTATTTCACTTCCTTCTTTGTTACAATCATCATTTAAATATAAATAATGCTTCAATTAATTGTTTTCATAAATGTTCACTACCTCACTAGTATAGTAAGTTTCCTCGCATTCATAGCTTTACCATGATCAAACCAATGTAACTAGAGGATTCATATTTTGATTGTAGATGTAAAAAAAATATATATCTTTATTCTATGAGGTTAATATTATCATTTGGAGAAAAAATTTACTTCGTTCTTGCCGCACACAGGGCTCGGCCAGGAAACCCAGTCCTGCAGTTTTTGGGGTTAATGACCAGTCAACGAATCAGATATTGCCACAAAAAACTATCGTACGCTGGACAGATAGAAATAACATACAGTTATCATACATTTGGACAAACTGTACACATATTTTAATTATCAATTTAATTACCTGTACGATTCGAAACAACAAATTAACAAAATGATGAACAAAGGAGCAATGAACAAAAAGGACTCTCATATACATCCATCTTGTGGCCATCACTATACTTTACTTTATCTTCTTCACCACTGATTGGCCTGATAGCTGCTTGGGCAGTTGGTTATATCTCTATTACACACTGTTGGACATGTACTGGCTCCAAAATGTATCTCTACCTGCACCAGTGGCCAGTATTTGTAAAGTCTGGTCTTAAATGAGCTCACACTCTGTGCTGTCACTCTGGCAAAATATTTACAACTCTCACTGCAAAAATATTTGCCCTAACAATTTTATGAACTCGTGACGTCTTTAATCTGAGGCTGTGACAGTCTCCAGCATATCTTGGGGACCAGACGTGGTGATAGTACTTCAAACGGGGAAACTCCTCACCTTTGAAAACAGTCATGAGCGACAGAACATCGACTGAAGGTATGTGAACTATGATTTCTCAGAATTACTTGTGTACCTCTAACAACAAGATTCATTTCTTGGTGACCAAGAGTCAAATAGTGTTGATTTTCACATTATTGTATTAAACTCCTAAGGTGTTACCTGTTACTCACTATCTTTGCAACCTCATTCAAATTCAAACCAGAATTTTCATATGCAAAGTGGAGTCTCACAGCCCAGGACTTGATATTATTATGGAGGGAATACATATTAATTTCTTCCACTAATGTTCGTTCAGTTCTGGTGCAATGAACGACAATTAAGACACAATTGCAAAACTCAATTCCTTAACACGTCCAGCCTACTTAAGTTTGCAATGCTAGCCGAGGCAAATGCATTAGAGCCAGGGACTTATAAAATCTATTTTACAAAAAAGTATCCTTCAGGTCTCTAGTAGAGCCACGAAGGTAGTTATGACAAAATATATTTCCTTATTTATTTTCTCATAGCACAATTTGAGTTTCCTTGTTAAGTCTATGATAAAAATGAAGACCAACACCTCAACAGACTTTTGAACAGAAATTGGGATGTTTAGCTTTGTTTTAAAATTTTCCCTCACAGGTTGAATATTATGACTTTACCTTTCCTTGCCAGAGAGGATCAAGTCTGAGGTAGGCACGGGTTCCACGGTCCCACTGCAGCACTAGACCTATATCTGTCACCTCAGCAAAAACAAACACTCCTGCCTCACGGATGATGGTTCTTGTCATATTCCTGGTAATTATAATATTAAGTGGATGTAAGTATTCATCCTGCATGTATGCATAAGACAATATAATAAATATGAAATAACAAATAAATAAACATAAACATGAAATAACACTTTAGGTCCACACAGTGATAGTTGTGGTAGGGACAGTGCAAAGACAATACCTCTGAAACATCAGCTGATCTGATTTAAACAATCCCTGTACTGGACAGTTCCTAGTAAACATGCCCGGTACCAATAAATATTTGTAATGTGTATACCGTCGGTACCTATACGCATAATTATATCCCTTTGTATTAAATGAGGTAAATTTTATTAATACCAACAAATGTTTGATAATAATAGGTCCATAAAGTGATAGTGAGCTGTGGTAGTGAGAAACATGATAGCTTAGTGGATCTCTCCCCTACAACAGCGTAGCCGAATACCATAGCAACGGAGTTCAACCACCGGCGAGGTTCTCACGGGAGGGGGGGGGGAGGGTTTGCCACTTGGGTGGCCGGTAATAAAGTCACAGGAAAGAATGTCACAGAAAAAAAGTCACAATTTTGGCTAGGAAAAAAAGTCACAGGAAAAAAAAGTCACAATTAATTTATGGTGGCCGGTAATAAAGGTTAGGTTAGGTTAGGTTAGGTTAGGTTACCATCAGTTCTGCATATTCCTTTACTGAAACTGATTGACATATTAACCTTAAAAAATGTGAGAATTCGATAGTTAACTTTTCTTTTTTTCCTGTGACTTTTTTTCCTGTGACTTTTTTACCTGGATTCGCCACCTGCGATACTCTTCCTTACATCTGACAAGCGTAGCCCAATAGCCTAGCAACGGAGTCCAGCAACCGGCGAGTTCCCACGGGTTTACTCCCGGCTGCTGTGTACTGTATATAAGCCCCTACTATCTCCGTGTGCTCCTTCTAAAATTCACTTCAATCCTCCCTTTACCCTTCCCCTGAACCTCTTTCCCCCCTGTCACTAGCTTTTATTCATTTATTCATTCGTGTGGGGCATTCAACTTGGAGGCCAGCAACACACAACATCTCTAACGAAGCTCCTGCACAGCTACTGCCTTCAGCACGCTACTCACCGAACGTGTCTTCTGAGCAAGCTTCTCACCACACGGCATCTCCAGCACCAGACTGTCTTGTATATAATATATATTATTTAAGAAAACCACCACCTAGAGTTTCCATCCATCCCATCCTGAGTGCGAGACAACATAACCTAACGTAACCCTACAATAGCATGCATGCATGCATGCATGTATGTATGTATATATATATATATATATATATATATATATATATATATATATATATATATATATATATATATACATACACACTATATATTGCTAATTATAGGGTGCATCTTACGACCTGGGAAATATGGTGGGCTGTACTGTCCTGTAGTGTTGACTCCTCTTAATTCCTGGCGCACAGCCTCAGATTTATTTTATTTATTTTCAATATCAATCCTTGAGTTTCTGAGGGACGCAAGCTTTAAAACCGTGAGCTTTAAGGGATATTGAATGTATTTTATTTTCTCTTACAGTTCAAAAAACTATAGTCCTAACAAAACTCTGTCTCTGGTGATTGTCTTTTAAAATATTCACTTCTTTAACATCATTTATGTTATACAGTTTCTCATAATTTTTAACACCTATTTCTAGTATTTTTTACTCTCCAATAATTATACTGTACAGTACTATATGTACACTTCCAAATTTTTGGCCAGTCTTTTTTCTTCTAAAACTTACTACAGTAAACCCTCGAAGATCTGGACCCGGGAAATCCGGATTTCGGAAGATCCGAACAAAAAAATGGGGTTCTGGGCTAAGAAGCCTCCTTGAAGTTTCCCTTAGAAACATTCTCAAACCAGAGCAAAGAATATTTTAGGCTCGTGGGCGCTGCTTGACCCGTCAGTTGCTTGGACACAGGTGCCCGAGGGTGTGGGAAACATAAACAGAGTTGACAATTGTTTGGGGGAATATTATTTCTTTACTTTTATCCTCTTCACCACTGATAGGCTCGTTAGCCGCTTGGGCGATCGGTCACGTCTCTGTTACGCACTGTTGGCAGGTACTGGGCATGCACCGGCTCCTGAATGTACCTGCACCTGCTCCAGTGTTGGTCAAGTCTGGTCTTGAAAGAGCTCACACTCGATGCCGTCACAACACTTTCTGGTAGATTGTTCCAAGATTTCACAACTCTCACTCCGAAAAAGTTTGCCCTCACACTTTTCTGGACCTGCGGCTTCTTCAATCTTGAGCTGTGACCCCTTGTGGGGCGAGCGTCCGCCAGCTCCAAGTAAGGACACTCGACAATCGGCTTTCCGGACAGGTGGTCCCCCCCGTTTAGTCCGGATTTGAAGGTTCACTGTACTCTTTAAAGATTTAAAATACACATTTTATGCCACCATCAAACCTCCTCATATATTCTTACTTACATCTCTGGCCTTATATTTCCATCACTCACCTGAAAGGTGTGGGTTTATTTTGTGAGAACTCAATGATCTCCTGGGCATCTCCTTTACCAACCCTCAGTGTGATGGACTTGGCACAAGTCACTCCACTGGTCCCACATGGTACATTCTGGGGATTATCAAAACAATATACAATACAGTCTCTCCTCTTTCCTCTTTGATGTCTTGAAAGTATGTTATGGTGATTTTGTGTTGACCAACATCAGCAGCTCCTAACTTTAAGACTATGACACGGAATCTGGTCAACAAACACATACCAAGACTTAAGTTGCAGAAACAATGCATAACTTTAAGTGAGGGAAAAGAGAATCTCTTTCATATATCCATCGGTTTAATTTTTAATCAAAATGGTCAAGACAATAATACTCTTGTTTAACTCTGCAATATACTACAATCAGTTAAGAACAATACACCATTCTAGTCTGGATCTCGATGTTAACTAGATTTTTAGTGAGAATATTGCTTGGCTTTGAGGATTCAAGTGTCACAGATCTGATCAAAATGAGCATGTTTGTTGGTGAGGGAAATACAAAGGTCGTGCTCCATTAATTGACTTGTTTCTATGCTACATTTTAATTGGGTTCGAGCGAAGTAACCTGCCTCATAGAGCAAGTTCACCCAAAATGGAAGACAACCTTCAATACATCCAACACAAAAAGATAACTTGTGAGAAAGGTTTTACTATCACTTTAGAAACACTTCAAGATCCTAAAATTATGAAAAACTGACATATGTACAGTAATGAATTGGTTCTCACTCTCTTGTTGTAAAACCTTACATAAACATTAGAATTAATCTGATTACCACTCTTAAAATATTAGTTAGATAAATTATGTTTCAGGGAAGAAAGACAAAAAGCAACACCAGACAAGAACGCAAAAGCACCAAGTGTCCGAGGGAGCTTTAATAACAAACAGTTATGCGTGTCAACATCCTGTATAGTATAAATATTTACAATTGGATATTAGCTCACTCTGATTCTTTGATGGCTGTTATCTCCTGGTGTCATAAAAGCTAACGGACTGACACTCACTGGTTAACCTCTAAAGGACGTACAAGATTAATTATTATTGTCCAATAAAAAATATCCAGTGTGAGCTAAGATGAGTATGATCGTCCCTCCATAAATCACCCTAAATTTGTTCTGGCATCTCTCCCTCTGTCCTCCGTCTTCCTATACACACTTTCAGTAAGCATTTTTGTCACTTAGGCTGTAATGACCTGAGCAGTTATCAGAAGGTTGTTTATTCCACTTAATTTTGCTATATCATTTTAAGCCAAATAAAGATTCTTCAGCACATACCTGTATTACGACCTCAAAGTTATCCACGTCAGAGGTCTTTCCCTTGGCCAGGAGGTAGTCGCAGTCGCCTTGAAATTCATAGAGGCGGCCATCAAAGGTCTTGTAGTGAGAGTCTCCCCAGGCAGTGCAGATTCCTGGACACTGTTTCTTTGTACACAGCCACATGCCACTCTTACATACACTATAATGAAAGGTGGTGATGAAGATGAAAATCTCGAAAAAAATTTTGGCATGATGGAAACTATAAATTTTCGAAAGAAATCAAGTACCTAAACTTTAGTAAACAAAAATTAGGATACATTTTTAGAAAGGAAATTTTATTTTAAACAACTCTTACCCTAACCTACCGGTAAGTACATTTTCAGAAAAAAATATATATTGTACCTAAATGAAATTTCAGAGTATTTGCACAGAGGATCTGAATTTGTCAGTCACCCCTAATAAGGTGAGTAGGCTCTGGGAAAAGCCCCCTCAGGATCACAATAGAAAATTAGGAAAATAAATGGGATATCATTCGACAGACAAAAAAACGTAGTAAACTTTAACCTTTCAAAAGATTTTCTTACATCCAGATCCTAAAGTAATATAGAGAGAACAGCACAAGATTTCTTGATAACATTGAGGCAGAGGATAGTGGATTTGATGAAAAACTGGGACAGACTCTTGTGAGTTATATACAAGGAGAAAGTAGTGGAGGAAAGTGCACTCGTACAGAACCAGAGGAATGGAGAAGGGGGGACAACGAGTCATTCAACGAGTCATTCTCCTGCCCAAAGAACTCCCAGCCAGGAAGAGGTGTGCAATATATAAATAAATATATACCCAACCATAACCCACACAATATGGTGAACATAGTAAACAGGGAAGCTGTTGAGAATGAAAGGAGACTAGATTTTGTTTAAAAGTCACAAACAGTGGCAATTTCCTCGACAAAACAGTAGAGTTTAAAACTCTAGTGAAGACACATTAACCTGATTTAGTTGGTGTTGTGATACTGTTGTATAAGAACAGGAGAATCAACCTGGAGCATTTTGAGGTTAATTTAGATGGCTATGTCTTATTTATGAAGCTCTCTGAAGCAGCCTGTAAGAGGTGTATGGTTATTTTTTACTAGATAGGACCTTGGAGCCATCCAGGAGAAGGTGTAGGGGGAAGATATTTTTAAAGAATGAAATGGTGTAAAATTAAACTGAAGGGAAGATATTCCCAAATTGTATTTTATTACACTACAGGAACTTAAGAGCTTCAACAGACAACATAATATTGTTCAACTCTAACCACCTCCTTGTCATGTGGGACTTCAAGTATGGTAACATCGACTGAAGGACTGAAATTACACCCAATGATCTACAGGTCTTTTTGTTGAAACTACGAGAGACAATTTCCTATTTCAACAAGTTAAAGATCCAACTCACTATAGAGGGGAACAAACGCCAAAAATGTTGGGTCTCATCATAACTAACAAGGAGGGCATGGTGGCCAAGTTGAAACATTTAACCCCCGTTGGCACCAGCCGTTACGTGATGTTGTCCTACCCGATTAGAGCAGACAATGGTTCAAATATAACAATGGTGATTACAACAGAATAAGTGAGGAAATAAAAGGTTTTTACTGGCCTGATTTGTTGAAAAATAAGAATGTGGATAATACTCTGAATAGCACATGCAGTAGAGTGAGGAAATGCAAAGTTGAATGCTACAAAGGTCAACTAGTCTCTCTTTTACTTTACTTTTATCCTCTTCGCCACTGATCGGCTTGTTAGCCGCTTGGGCGATCGGTCACGTCTCTTTTCATTTATATTCTTCACCAAAAGATCGGCTCGCTAGCCGCCCGGGCGATCGGTCACGTCTCTGTCATGCACTGTTGGCAAATACTGGGCATGCACCGGCTCCTGAATGTACCTGAACCCGCTCCAGTGTTGGTCAAGTCTTCTCTTGAAAGAGCTCACACTCGATGCCGTCACAACACTCTCTGGTAGATTGTTCCAAGAGTTTACAACCCTCACTCCGAAAAAGTTTGCCCTCACGGTTTTCTGGACTTGCGGCTTCTTCAATCTTGAGCTGTGACCCCTTGTGGGGCGAGCGTCCGCCAGCTCCAAGTAAGGACACTCAACTGAGTAGTGCCCCCTGAGATGCTTATACACCTCAACTAGGTCCCCCCTTGCCCGTCTGTAGTATAAGCTAGGCAAGTTCAGGCGCTCCAATCTCTCAGGGTAGCTGAGGTGCCGAAGTGCAGGCACCAGTTTGGTGGCCCTCCTTTGAACATTTTCAACCAACTGACAGTCCCTAGCATATCTCGGGGACCAGATGGGGTGACAGTACTCCAGATGGGGAAGCACTTCACTCCTGAAGATCGTCATGAGGGACGGACCGTCTAGATATCTGAACGACCTTCTTATAAGACACAATAATTTATTTGCCTGATTTACCTTCTTCTCACAATGGCCCGAGAACTTCAGCTCATTGTCAACATACACACCTAGGTCCTTCTCACACACAGTCTCAACTAGTGCATTTTCTTCATCCCGTTGGGACATATGATACGCCTCCTTACCGTTGGTACGCCCCAGGTGCATCCTCTTACACTTCGTGACATTGAATCTCAGCAGCCATTTCTTCGACCATTCCTGGAGCCCACAGAGGTCCTTCTGCAGCTCTTCACAGTCCGCTTGGTTCTTAATTTCCCGAAATAACTTGCCATCATCGGCAAACATTTGTATGGAAGAGTGTACAACGTCAGGCATGTCATTTATGAAACAAACAAACAACAGCGGGCCCAATACACTACCCTGCGGTACCCCACTTGTTACAGGTACAGATGACGATTTCGTGCCATTAATCACCACACACTGCTTGCGGTCATGTAGAAAGTCTTCTATCCACGCTAGGACATTTCCCCGAATTTCGTACCCTTCCAGTTTGATTGTCAGCCTTTCGTGGGGTACACTGTCGAAAGCCTTGGCAAAATTTAGGTAAATATTGTCGATATTACCACCCCGTTCTAGAATATGGGTCCAAATATCCAATACCTTGAGCAATTGTGTTAAGCAAGAGCGCCCCGGCATAAAACCGTGTTGGCAATCTTTTACAAGGTTGTTTCGTAGTAGATGTTCCATCGCGGCATCTCTGATAATACTCTCAAGTACTTTACATATTATGCTGGTCAGGCTCACCGGTCTATAGTTGTTCGTGGAGTGACTATCGCCCTTCTTGAAGATAGGACTCACATAAGCCACTTTCCATTCACTGGGGACCATTTGTTCATCCAGGCATTTACAAAACAGAATCTTCAGGGGCTCTGCAAGCTCGTTGCACAGCTCTCTTAGCACTCTAGGATGCACCATGTCAGGTCCGGGACTCTTATGGACCTTTAGCCTGGACAGTTTATTTCTAATACCCTCTTCTGTGAACACAATGTGGGTCAGTGCTGTGTCGAACCGTCTGTCCTCAAACGCAGGAAGGTTAGTTGCATCCTCTCTTGTGAACACTGAGGAAAAGAAGCTGTTCAATGCCTCAGCTTTATCCTGGTCAGAATCTGCGTAACTACCATCTTCAAGCCTCAGGTCTGATACTCCTACTCGCGTTTTCAATTTCGACTTTGCATAGCGGTAAAACGCCTTTGGGTTTGACTTGACCTCGCGTGCAACCAGCCTTTGGAACTCCTTTTCAGCCCTCCTACACTCTATCTTTGCTTGGTTTCTGGCTCTTGCATACATCCTCCTGTCTTGCTCATCGTTTGACCCAACCCACGTCTTGAATTTCTGGGTTTTCTTCTTAATTTTGTCGACCGCCGCATGGTTCATGTGTAGGGATCCCCTCGTATTCCTAGAAGCACTGGGTTTGGTCTTGGGTATATATTTATCGATCAAATGGGTCATTTTACTAGTTATGATATTCAGCGTAGTGTCTGCGTTCTTGTACCTTAATAAGTCAGGCCAGTTGATACCCCTCGTGGCAGTGATCAGGAAAAAAATGTATGCAGTTGTGAATGGATTGTTGGGTCAGAGGTCTGGAACTACTAGGTATGCCTACTTCCACTTAGGTTGCTCAGCTTGACTCGGATTTGTCATTGATTTTTATGACAAAGATATTATGCAAAAGAAATGACCTTTATTGTGCTTCTTTGATTGAGGAATTTAAAGGTGAATTTCAACCAAGTTACATCATAGACCTCACTCTTTCATTGTGGGTCCTGTAGGGGTGAACAACATTCTGTGCTATATCAAGGATTTGAAGACGACTTTTTTGTTGTCTTGTTCCTGCAAATGTACCTAAGATACCACTCACTTATGAACATGCTGCAGACTAACTTCGTAGAATCATAAATAAATGCTTTGCAGAGAGGAAGTTTGTGATATCTGAGAAACAGGTTTTATCACATCCATTTTTTTTTCTTAAACCTGGTCTTGATACTGAAAATATGACAAATTATCGTCCGGTCTCTAATCTCTCATTCTTACCAAAGATCATAGAGCTCGCTATTCTGGATCAGTTATTTCCTCTTTTAGAGAGAAATGGAGTGATCCCTCTGGTCCAGTCAGCCTATAGGAAGGATCATTAAACCCTTATACAGGAAAGTCCTCTCTCCTGGTCTTGCTGGATCATCTTCATCATCTGCTGCTTCAAGATATTTGGTGGTTTGGTATCCGTGATGATGCACTCTCACTGTCGTTTACAGACTATACTAGTAGTTTTGCATCCCTGTTGGATACTCATGGAGTTGCCTGCCATTTCTATGCCGACGATACATAGGTTTACGTACAAATGATAAATGTCGAGGATACAGTATTGAGAAGATAATGAAATCCTTGATGTCTAATATTTAGATTTGGATGGTTAGGAGAAAGCTTAAGCTGAATGATGACAAAACCAAGATTATCGCCATCCAAGGAAGTACAACTCAGTCCTGTCAATTCTGTTTGTAATCTTGGAGTGAACTTTGACTCTCAAACTGAATTTTAAAGAGCATATAAATTCAATAGTTAAGAGTTGTAACTTTCATATTCAAAATCTATATAATTTTAAACAGTTTTTGGATAGACAGTGTCTTGTGACACGATTACATTTATTTGTTTTGTCTCGGGTTGACTATTATAACTAAGGGTCTGACTACATAATTAACTACTGAAAAAAGTTCAGAGAGTCTTGAACAGACTTTCCAGGCTTATATTTGATCTCCCACTGAGGACTTCCACTAAGCCATTCTTGATCGAATTATACTGACTTCCAATTAAGCAAGCATAGATTTCAAACTCTGCCTAAAGACTTTTAAGGTGAGCCTAAGTGTTTTTGGCCAACCTACTATATACTCTGACCACAATTTCTTTAATGATTTTACATAGTAGCGATGATCCTTCACCCCTTGGAGAGCCCTAGAGCAATATGGGAATGTTCTTTTGCTGCCCGATTCTTTTCCTATACAACACCCAGATTGTACAATCAGTTGCCTGCATCTATGAAACAACTCACATCTATGGGGGCCTTTAAGAAACGACTTATGGCCTTTTTTTTACGGTTTATTATCCTGAATAGGGTACGGTATGGTGATGGAGCCTGAATAGGGTGCGGTATGGTGATGGAACCTGAATAGGGTGCGGTATGGTGATGGAGAAATAGAGGTTTAGGAAGAGTTACAACTTAAGGATATATAAACTGTAATTTTTTGTGATCTTTTTTTTGTACTATTTTTTATTCTCAGATCCATGACTTTGTAGTGTTTCGAGTGCTTTAGAAGACCTAGCGCTTTTGAGAAACAAAACACCAGGTATTTATATTATTATTATTATTATTAACCAAGACCAGACCCACTGGCTCTAGGTCTACAAAGAGACAAGTTAAGAAAAAATCTCAGAATTTCAAGAGATGAGTCACGACAAATGATGAGCAGGATAGAAGGATGTGTGCCGGGTCCAGCAACAAAGCAAGTCAGGGAATTCCTGAGGCGGATTGTAAATGAGGCAAAGTTAAACCAAAAGGCATTCTACTGTAACACAAAATGAAAATTATTGACACTTGTGGGCAATATCAGATCTGAGACTTGAAGATGGTAGTTATGCAGACTCAGATCAGGACAAGAAATAATCCAAGAAGACCAAACAACTTGCCAACTGCACTGGCTAACCATCACTCAGGAACATGATTCACAAATCACTAATCTGGGTCCCCAATTATTGCTAGGTAAACAAGTAACCACGACTAACCCACACAAGCGAGGAAAATGGCAGCAAAACAATGATGATACAGAAGTACATTGCGTAAAGAAACCTGCCCACAGCTTCAGGCAGCCAGGGAATTGAACCCAGGACTACTTGCTCGTGGGGTAAACATGCCGACCATTAAACCAAATATCACTCTCAAGAGAATATACTCATATCTTGTCTCCAGGCTGGTGGTCATCAAAGGACCCAGAGTTGCCATAATACAATACTGTACTGGACTGCAACAATGAGTTAAAGGAAGACCAAACAGAGGAAATATGCTTGACCAAATATTATGATTTATTTAGAAGTCATAAAATGTATAGTGGAGTTGTTTGTAAGTACATGAATAGCAGTAAAAAATTTATAGTTCTTCTGTCACTTACTACACATTACTGTTTATGGGATCAAGAGTGTCTATGTCCTTACCATGTGTTGCAGTCTTCTGTAATGCTATCCTTTTCATTGTAGGAGCGGCCACCATGATGGCAAGGACAGTCCTTACGAAGGACACACACACCACTTGTGGAATCACGCACGTAATCTGCAGCACAAGTGCAGCCTGGACGACATGTCTCATCAGCGATCACTTTTAAGTGCATTGTCTGTAATAACAATTTCAGAATATAAGTAACAAAAGTTGTATTGTAATTAAAAAAAATTCTCACAAGCATATTAGCAAGTAGAAACGGAGGAAATCAGAGATCTAATCAACTACCAGAAGAGCCAATAAACTGACGAGTGGTGAAGAAGCAAAAGTAAAGCAAACAATGACCTAATTAACTCACAAGGTAAATGTTGACACATAAAATTTAATTTTGTGCTAATCATCCAACTCTAACATCAGTGTGTTCGTACTAGCCCTTCAGAAGAAATAGGTACCCAGTTTAAAACAATTAGAATAATAAGTTATGTCTACAAAGTTTTACTATACAGTAATATCTCCATTTGCCGGAATCCCTCAAACCCGGAAATCTCCGCTAGCCGGAATTTAAATTTGCTCGGAAAATCATTCCCAACTAACCAACCTTACCTACACATTACATACACACACACACACACACACACACACACACACACCCCCCAACACCACTCACGCACTCCCAGTAGGGGAATTAAGACACATCTGTGTGTGTGTGTGACTGCATGGTAGCGAGTTAAATACCAGCTCTTGAGGAGCGCTTGGCAACACTCATTTCCACTCCAGCTCTCTAATCACCCACACCTTTCTGCTCTCACTCCATATTTTAAAATGTTATGCAACGTAATGTTGAAGGGATACAAATTTGCTCATTTATATTTATATCTGTACTTACCACAATCTCTCTAAAAATAGGTTTAGTGTTTACTCAAGACGTCTTCAGGTCACAAGACCCACTAATCCTCCACCCAAGAAAGGGTAACCTGACATTCCATCAGATCAGTAATATGAGACCACTAATCCCCATCCTACCTCCACCTGACTATGCATCAGGTCAGATCAGTTACACAAGACCCACTAATCCCCCATAGCTTTATGGGAGTGGAAAATAACGGTGTTTGCTGTAACACAGTTTCATTTATGTGCATATTTTTAATTTTTCAATACAGCAAGTCCTAAATTAACAACGTCCCGTTTAACGTTGTTTCGGTGATCCGATATTATGTCGTTTTGCGTCGTCAAGGACTACTTTCTACGGCGCATCACCCACTCCTGTCTGGCCGCGCTACACTCTCTAAGGCTTTTCGTCTCCCAATTTAGGGTGAACTCGATATGTTTGTGATCATTGTTCCCTAGTTCTTCCTTTATTACGATATCTTTGATAATATTTTCTTTATTTGTTAATACTAGGTCTAATATATTGTCACCTCTAGTAAGTTCTGTATTTAGTTGCAGGTTCCAAGTGTTCCCTGAAGAAGGCAGTGATGGGTAGGGAAACACCGGGTAACACTGAAGTCCATTTATTAACGGATAGGAGAAATACAAGTGGTGATTAGTGTGTGACTGCACGACCCACAGAGTCAGACTGAGACTGCATTGCCATATGGCAGCCTCGGGGCAATGTTGCCACATAACGCGTGCAGTGTTGCCACGTAATTACATTTATAAATGCTACTCGGCACAGTAGCTTATTTACAAAGTTGCTACTCGGCACAGTAGCATAGATCCATAACCTACAGTAGGTAGTAGGCAGCTACCAAACAGGGAGGTACTACTTCCTGGGAAGATATTGGAAGCATAATGTATTGTCTAATGGTACACCCTGCTGCTATATGGCATCACGAAAATTGTGACCAAGTCCCAGGTTGCTGATCTGTCTTTCTGCCTCATTTACACACAATTGCAGGGTCTCAATTGTTTCTCTTACTTTGACAACACAACATACATATATCGTTTCTCACTCTTGATTTTATTTTCATTTTTGTATTTCTTTATGGTTCCATATTATTTTTTCTCTCCCCTAGGCCCGGATGTGGCTAATCCCTGTTTAAAAAAAAATATATGTTCTGTACTGCGTCTAGGAAGTCTTCAGATTCATAGTCACCTTTAATGTTGTCCCAGTCGATATTTCTGAAGTTGAAATAACCCCATAATGCACAGGTTGTTGTATTTTACTGCCCTACCCATTTCCTGCCATATGGGCTGAGCTGCTTCTTTCCCAAGACTTAGGGGCCTGTAAATCACTCCCATACTTAGTTTTTCTCTTTCTTTTGCAATTTCTACCCACACAGACTCGGTTCCTATTTCACCCTTTATTGAATTATTAATACAACATTTCAATATATCCCTGACGAAGAGTGCGACCCCTGCCCCCTTCCTACCTTCCCTGTCCTTGTGAAAAAGGTTGTACCCTTCAATGTGGTATTCGGATAAAAAGTTCTTGCTCGCCAGATTCATCCAAGTTTCGGTGATTGCTATGACGTCTACATTCTCGGTACCTACAACCGCTCTCAGCAAGTCTATTTTATTTCTAACGCTCCTACTGTTTGTATAGTATACATTTAAACCTACCCTTCCCTGATCCTTTTGTACCTCTTGTCCTGAGCAACCAATTTTACTCCCCAGGGCCTGCTTGTTTTTTACTCCCACTTACCCTGACCTCTCTCTACTGGAGAACCCCCCCCCCCCCCCCCCCACCTTTGGAGTGACAATTTCACGCTCCAGGGATGCAGACAACGTCTTTACCTCCACGCGAAACAAGTATACTCCGTCACGACTGTACAGGTAGTCGTTGCCATAAAATGGTTGCCATTTATCAATGAACGCCCAGCCATTGCTTGCACAATGTTTTTCTTGTCGGCCATTTATAGCAATTGTCCTGGACAGCCATTCACCGCCAACTCCTCTTCTAGGCAAGACACCACATACTATTCGGATCCCTCCCACATCTCTAACCTTCCCTAGCGCCTCCCTATACCTCTTGCAAAGTTCCTCACTCCTAACCTTTCCTATGACACACTACTGGCTTGGTACCCTCCTGACAAAACCCTATCTATCCTCTCAGCTACATGCCCTATCCCAGCCCCAGGAAAACACGCCCTAGTCCTACGTTTCTCATCTCTTGCACAAAAAGCCCTATCTAAGAAACTCACCTGGCTGTCCCCACCTACCACGAACTTACCACTGGGCAGGGTTTGAACAACTGCCCTTTTCTCCTGGCACCACACCGTCCTGCCTCTTCTCTTCCTCGTCCGGACTCTTCTTCTCTTTCTCGCCAGCTTCCTCCAACACTTGGTAGGGCTTACTGCACGCTATACACTTGTCAGCTTTCTTGAGTCTGACCCTAGTTCCCATGGAGACAACTACTCTCCACCCCTGCTCCTCCTTCAGTCCTGAGGGCTTTGTTCTCCCCCTTTAAAACGTCTATCTCTCTCCTCATCTGCTCCAGCTGACTTAACAGAGTGGCCAGGGGGTCGTCTTCCCCCACAACACAACGATCCACGGCGGCCATTTCCTATGGTCACTAACACGAGCACTTTGGGGCACGTCCTTCTCCAAGCTGGGTCAGGTAAGTTTGCAGAGTTGAATAGTTCCATCATGTGTGGTGTTACTTTGAAATCTCTACAACATTTTCCTTGGACCGGGAGGTGTGAGCGAACTCTAATAATTGCGTCCAACATTTCTGAAACGAGCCGATTTCGTGATTTGGTTTTGACGTTGGTTAACGTGGAAAATATTCTTTCAACAACAGCATTGCTCGTTGGTGTTGTGAGGCAAGCCATAGCATAAGTCCCTATTTGTTCAAAGGGCCGTTTACCTGTTGAATTCTTGTATTGCAACACCCCAGACCAGAAAGAGATAGAATCTGTGGGAATTTTGCCATCAAAAACTGACTCCTCCGCCCAAGACAAATGATGTATTTTTCTGTAGTGCTGCTCAATGGTATCTTCTTTTTCACTTCGAAGGTGAGGCAGTGGAAGGTCTTTGAATGGCACTCGTTCAGTCTGGTTCAATACCTTGCATGGAGCAAACACACTCAAGCCTTTGAAGATCCCCATCGATGCTGGAAGCCTGCTTTCCACTTGTTTCAAGGCCTCGCTAAAAAGACCAGCACATCGCTTTTTTTACTTCATCTACCTTACCTACTGCTTCAACAGAGTGATTCTGTTGGTTTGTGAAGGTGTACAACTCGTGCATGAATTTGGCACCATAGTCGACCATGTTTTGTGGAAATGATTTTCCTTTCCTGTCAAGGATTCTATCTTACAAACTCTTGTGGTGCAGGACCAACTCACTTACCAGTTTTTCAGGATCAACATCTGTTGTTTGAAAAAGAGAATTAACTCTTTCGAATTATGTAACAATTGGTGACACAAAGTGAAAGTACAACAAATTGATTGGATCCTCCAGCATACCCAGAATTTCTCTTGCCTTGTAGCGACAGGAATCTTTTGCTCTTGGAACTGCAACAGCAAAGTCGGCTTTCAGTTCCTTCCAGTTTAAGAGGATATTGTAGAGGACTTTTCCTCGAACTAGCCATCGTGTACACGAGTTTCTGAAGGGTAAAAGGAGTGACCTTTCGTTCTTCCTTAGCATCCATTACACTAAATAGTTCCTTAAATGCATCTCTACCGATGATGCTCTTACTGAACCACTTAAGAACTTCATGCAAGAGGTATCCAAGATTAGATGGCAGCTTGTCAAAAGCCTTTTCAATGCAGTTTGGTGACCGTTTTCTCACTCTCGACCACACTGAGTTATGTTTACCAATCATCGAAGATGCACCATCACTGCCAAACACGACACAGTCAGATCACTTTAATCCTATCTTCCCCAGGGTGTTGCTCAGTGTCAAAAACACTTCATGACCCGTAGCCCCAACAATGGGCACAAGGCCAACAAATTCTGTGACAATTCTCGATCTTGAAACACTATAATACCTCACAATAACACAAATATGCTTATCTGTGGCCACATCTGTTGCTTCGTCAACAAGCACGGAGTACTTCTTGCCCTTTGCATCATCTTGTAATTCCTCAAACAATGTTGAAGCGATTACTTTGGAGAGCAACTTGCTGCACTTTGTACGATGGAGCTGCAGATTCTCTAGTTTACTTCCTTTACCGTCCTTTTTCATAATTTCCCCAAGGTGGTCTACAGTACACTTGCTGTTGAAGAGTGACAAGATATAGCCACCGCAAACACGTTTTTTTTGTTTTTACTGGCCCGTTTCCTTGGAGCGATCATCACAGGCAGCGCCCTACTCATGGACGATGCAGCTATTCTGCTTGAGTGCCCTTTCGATTTGTTGTGATCTGCCAAACGAGATGCTTTGGGAGCTATCTGTGTTCTACAAACTTTGCAATAAGCATTTTTATTTCCATCACTGGCTCTACAAGCCCAGACATATTTTTCTTCCCGTGATTTGTTATATTTTCTACCTGTGTCGTAGGACCCTTTCCATTTACTAGTGGACATTTTGAAAACTAGCACTCTGAATTTCAGAAAGTAACCCAAATGGCTTTGTAAGCTCTGAAGCTTAACCCGTATAACTGGATGCGTTCAGCCTGAACAACTCAAATATGAGATGCTTATATGAGCAATAGGGGTTGGGTGTAAACGGGACTGCCCAGTAAGGGCCAATAGGCCCGCTGCAGTTTCTTCCATTCTTATGTTCTTAACTAACAAATAAGGTCAGTCAGCTCAGTAGGTCACATAATCATGTGACGAGGTGAGGTCACTGATTAGGTGAGGTCACTGAGCCAGTGATGTTATTATGAAATTTGAAAATCTGCTAGACTTGTCTTCAAAATCAACTAGATGGAGAATTAATACTTATTTTACAAAAATCGGCCAAATAATTTGGCCGTAACCATCTATTTTTCCACGGCTGGAGAACTTTTTAACGGACAAAGTAGAGAAATTTGGCCATGGAAACGGTCATCTGGCAACCCTGCTAACCATGCATGGCACGGGAGAGAAGGATGACCTTTTAAGAGAATGGAAGGTGGGCGATAATTTCAGTCGCTCAAACACTTGTGCTACCAAATCTTGACGGATTTCATCCTTAGGATCCTCTTAACTGTGGAAACCTTTTACGTGTAGGTCCACAACTATTTGACCCCTTAAGTGAGAAACCACTTATAATGAAGACACTTATAACCCAGCTTGGAGAAGGTAGTGCCCGATCGTGCTCCCGTTAGAGACCAAGGAAAATGGCCGCTTTGGATCGTTGTGTCGTGGGGGAAGAGGAGGGGAGTGTGGGGAAAGACGACCTCCTTGCCACTCTGTTAAGGCAGCTGGGGCAGTTGAGGAGTGAGGTTGACACTCTAAAGGGGGAAAACGAAGCCCTCAGGACGGAACTCCTTCAGGTAGGTGTCCTGCCTAGCAGGACACCTGCGAAGGAGGAGCAGGCGTGGAGAGTGGTTGTCTCCAAGGGGACTAGGGTCAGGCTCAGGAAAGCTGACCAGGGTGTGGAGTGTAGTAACCCTACCAGGTGCTGCAGGAAGCTGGCGAGGAAGAGAAGAGGCAGGACGGTATGGATCAAGGAGAGGAAAGGGCAGTTGTACAAACCCTGCCCACAGGTAAGGTCGTGGTAGTTGGTGACAGCCAGGTGAGGTTTATGGATAGGGCTTTTTGTGCGAGAGATAGGAAACGTAGGACTAGGGTGTGTTTTCCTGGGGCTGGGATAGGGCATGTAGCCGAGAGGTTAGACAGGGTTTTGCCAGGGGAGGGTACCAATCCAGTAGTGTGTCTTAGTGTGGGAGGAAACGACATAGGTAAGGTTAGGAGTGAGGAACTTTTCAAGAGGTATAGGGAGGCGCTGGGGAATATTAGAGATAGGGGAGGAATCCCGATAGTATGTGGTGTCTTGCCTAGAAGAGGGGTTGGTCGTGAATGGCTGTCCAGGGCAATTGCTATAAATTGCCGACTGGAAAAACATTGTGCAAACAATGGTTGGGCATTCATTGATAACTGGCAACGATTCCATGGCAACGACTACCAGTACTGTCGCGACGGAGTACACTTGTCTCGTGAGGGGGTAAAGACGTTGTCTGCATCCCTGGAGCGTGAAATTGTCACTCCGAAGGGGGGGTTTCGGGGAAAGTGGGAGTAAAAAAACAAGCAGGTCTTGGGAAGTAAAATTAGCTGCTCAGGACAAGGGGTAAAACAGGACCAGGGAAGAGTAGGTTTAAATGTATACTATACAAACAGTAGGAGCGTTAGAAATAAAATAGACTTGCTGAGAGCGGTTGTATGTACCGAGAATGTAGACGTCATAGCAATCACCGAAACTTGGATGAATCTGGCGAGCAAAATTTTTTTATCAGAGTACCACATAGAAGGGTACAACCTTTTTCACAAGGACAGGGAAGGTAGGAAGGGGGGAGGGGTCGCACTCTTCGTCAAGGATACATTAAAATGTTGTACTAATAATTCAATAAAGGGTGAAATAGGAACCGAGTCTGTGTGGGTAGAAATCACGGAAGGAAGAGAAAAACTAATTATGGGAGTGATTTACAGGCCCCCAAGTCTTGGCAAAGAAGCAGCTCAGCCCATATGGCAGGAAATGAGTAGGGCAGCAAAATATAACAACCTATGCATTATGGGGGATTTCAACTTCAGAAATATTGACTGGGACAACATTGTAGGCGACTATGAATCTGAAGACTTCCTAGACGCAGTACAGGACAATTTTTTGAAACAACTAATTACAGAACCTACTAGAGGTGACAATATATTAGACCTAGTATTAACAAATAAAGAAAATATTATCAGAGATATCACAGTAGGGGAAGAACTAGGTAACTGTGATCACAGAGAAATCAGGTTCACCCTAAATTGGGAAACGAAAAACAATGACAATATGGGCAGAGTCCCAAACTTTCGGTTGGCGGATTATCAGGGGTTAAGAAGGTACCTAGGTGAGGTCACCTGGGAACAGTCACGTCAGTTCCCAGTAGGAAGGGGTGACGTCATAGATGACACAACAATTGATCATGACTATAATATATTCACTAGTATACTACATAAAGCACAAGAACAAAATATACCACACAGAAAAATTAGGTCAAATAAGAATGAGCCAAGGTGGATGACCAGAAAACTTAAACATGACATAGGAATAAAGAAAGGAATATATAAGAAATTAAAGGGAGGGGAGGAGCAGCTCAGAAACAGGTATAATGAACTATCTAGGAATGTTAAGAAAAATGTAAGGAAAGCAAAGAGAGACTATGAAATCAAAATAGCAAGAGAATCCAAGGCGAATCCCAAGGGATTTTTCCAGGTATATAGGACAAAGGTCAAGGACAAAGTTGGGCCTTTAAAGTCAGGGAGGGGAGAATTGATAAATGGCAGTGAAGAAATAAGCAAAGCATTGAACAGCTACTTCTTATCAGTTTTCACAGAAGAAATTTGAGATGAAATTCCGGAGGTGGAACTGATATTTAAGGGAAAGGAAGAAGAGAAATTAAAGAATAACACTATCAGAAAAGAGGATGTTCTTAAGAAGATAAATAAACTAAAGAATACAAAATCCCCAGGGCCGGATGAAATTTTCCCTCGAGTCTTAAAAGAGTGTAGGGAACAGATTAGCGGACCCCTCGCAAACTTATTTACAAAATCATTAGACACTGGAGTTGTGCCAGACTTGTGGAAACAGGCAAATGTAGTACCCATATTCAAAAAGGGAGAGAGAGCATCAGCGTCAAATTACCGGCCGATCAGTTTGACGTCAGTAGTGGGGTAATTTCTTGAATCAATTACTGTATAGCAGATAGCATCCGATCGCATCTAGAGAAAAGCAAATTAATCTACGACTCTCAACATGGGTTTACAAAGGGAAAATCTTGTCTAACAAATCTGCTAACGTTTTTTAGGAAAGTCTTCGAGGTAGTAGATAATGACGAAAATTACGATGTTATTTACTTAGACTTTAGCAAAGCATTTGACAGAGTACCGCATCAGAGGCTTCTGAGAAAAATTAAGGCTCGTGGTATCGAGGGGAAAGTTTTAAATTGGATAAAATCATGGCTCACCGATAGAACGCAGACGGTCAGCGTAGATGGTGTTAAATCTGAGTGGGGCCGTGTAACCAGTGGGGTTCCCTAGGGATCAGTACTAGGCCCACTCTTGTTCATAATCTACATAAACGATTTAGATACTGGGATCAGCAGTGACATAAGCAAGTTTGCGGATGACACCAAAATAGGGCGGCAAATTAATTCAGGGCAGGATGCAAATGCATTACAGGAGGATCTAAATAAACTGTAGGGGTGTTCTGAAAAATGGCAAATGAAATTCAACACCAGCAAGTGCAGCGTACTTAATATTGGAAGAACAAATACTTATAATGTATACAGCCTTAACAACATCAACCTAGAGAAGTCGACTTGTGAAAGAGACCTAGGGGTACTTGTAAGCCCGGACCTACGGCCTAGAAAACAGTGCGTTAATGTTCGAAATAAGGCAAACAGAGTATTGGGTTTTATATCTAGAAGTGTAAGTAACAAGAGTGCAGAGGTCTTATTGCAACTATATCTTGCGCTAGTTAGGCCGCACCTCGATTATGCGGTTCAGTTCTGGTGCCCCTATTATAGAATGGATATAAATTCACTAGAGTCGGTGCAGCGAAGAATGACAAAAATGATTCCGGGACTTAGAAACCTTCCATATCAGGATAGGTTAAAGAAACTTAACTTGCATTCCCTAGAAAGACGAAGAGTGCGGGGAGATATGATAGAAGTATTTAAGTGGGTGAAAGGAATCAATAAAGGGGATATAGATAAAGTTCTTATAATATCCGAGCAGGATAGGACTCGGAGCAACGGATTCAAGTTGGATAAGTTTAGATTTAGGAGGGAGATAGGAAGAAACTGGTTCACAAATAGGGTGGTGGACGAGTGGAACAAGCTTAGCAACTTTGTAGTAAGTGTGGGAACTCTGGAAAGTTTCAAAAGGAGGCTAGATAGATTCATGGATGATAGAGAGTGGTAGTAATTCTCGACAGGAGCTGCCATGCACAGGCCAACCGGCCTATTGCAGGCTCCTTATTTTCTTATGTTCTTATTAAAAAAAATAAGGAAGACACAATACAGGTATACCTCATTTAACAACCGGGTTGTGTTCCTAAAAACCTAACATTAAGGGATAATAGCAAAGCATGGAGAGTGAACAACAGGTTCAAACAGTAGGGTGTAAACACCGAGTATAGTACAGTACCTTAGTCCCTATTGATAATAATAATAATAATAATAATAATAATAATAATAATAATAATAATAATGAGTTTGCTATAAACGGTTACAAAATTAAATGACCGATCTATTAACACTAAACTTTTATATAAACGATTTGTTTCAGAATTAAACGATTTAGTGAGCACAAAGTTAGCCTAATTTAAACAAAATCAAATTGTATGTCAAAAATTTAAAAATAAATGAAATGATATATAATAAAATTGATACATACCTTATAAAATATATCAGGACATATTTAATGTACCAAAAAATAGTTCCTTCCACACTCAAGCCATCCCTTGTGTGTGTGTGTGTGCCTTAACATCACGTCGGGGAGGGGGGCGATGGCTGGCAAGTCGGCGATGCAGTTACATCCCGCTACCCCATACATACTGTACAGTATATTCACTTCATGCACACATACACACCCATGCATTTCATTTTTATTATTTTATACTTTATATTATATTTTCTTGATATCTAAGCCACATTAGAGCATTGTAATGTATTTTCCACAACTCTTATAGTTTAATTACCTGTAACAATGGCAACAGGCCACCTCATTCCTAGATTTTTTCCTTTCCCAGTGAGCTAAGCTGTCGCTAAACCTAATTTTGACCTAACATTAAGTGAGAAAGGGTGTTAATTTTTTTTATTGCTAAACTTTAAGTGAATTAACTCTAAACGAGGGAGACCTGCACAAAGTGTACATAGTTTCATATTTTGTCCAAAGGAAACTGCTAAACATTAAAATACTACATCCTGTGACAAAAAACAAATCAGTTGAGTTCACATAACATTTAAAATTGAAGTTTACATAATAATAGTCACAAAAATTCTGTTTCCTTAAATTGGAGCGTACCAACAATAAAACGGTAAAAAAAAAATAATTGGGGTGTACAAGTCACAAGAACATTAAAGTATTAAATGTAGACGAAAGATCCCCCTTGACTTCTCTTAATTATAGAGCACTCCGGTGTACACTTACCTGACAGGTATGCTGCTCTTGTGGCACACAATCACTGTAAACCTCGTGGTCTTCTCCTTGACATTTTGGCACAGGAGCTTCGGTCATAGTTTCATTGCTCTGTGGCTTCCTGCACTGCCAGGCAGCATTGTTGCACTCACTGTAGGCAAACACAGTACAGGTATATTACAACATACAAGCTTATGTCTAAAGAGTATCATATATCAGTAAAATAACTTGTCATATTATTTATTTGAAAAAAAAAGTTGATATGTATTTAACATGATAAAGGCATAGCACAGTTCAGCAATTTGCATTACTCGAGTTGTCTCACACAATGAATATTCCTCATAACTGAAGATGTAAGAATGCGCGTTACTGGTTCACCTGAAATAGGCCTTAAATAAAAAAAAAATTATCATAAACTTGAAGCAAAGTCTTTAGGAAAAGATCCAGTATAGTACTGCACACTGCAGTTTGTTTCCTACCTACAGTAGTTAGGTCGAGCCTCAGTGTAATTTTGATGCTTTTCTGTGCTTTAGCTTAACCAGTAAGGAAAAGAACACTCTTACATCCCCAGCTAGTGAGAATATTCACTTTATTAAACTTTATGAATCTTGATGAATTATTTCATATCAGCGGTTAAATTATAATTATTTCCTCATGTCAACAAGCACTGGCAATTTAATTAAACCATCACTACATTTTGGTTATACTGTACCTGTCAAATATGTTTGTGTGTAAAATACTGTAATAGAAAAACCAAACTTGAATGAATAACATAACCTTATTAATACTTCCTGGTTTTTTTCAATTGAATGAGTCTGTAAAATGTATAACACAGAGAATGTAAAACTTTACAGGTTACAAAATTCTTTTTGCTGGGATAAAATCTTTGAATATAACGGATATAATGGTTCTTTATTTAGTTCACAATGGATTAGCAATTCACAAAATAATATCCTCTACTAGAAGATCTGATGAATGAAAATTATTAGTGTATATGAGTCATTATTGTCTTCTGTACAGTGGCAGATCCGGTGGGGAGTCCTAGGGATCCAGACCCCCCATTTTCATCAGAAAAATCCAGTATGTACAGCAAGTCCCTCAAATTCGCAGAGGTTAGGTTCTAAAACTGGCCGCGAATCGACAAATCCGCGAATAAACTTTGCTGACCAGGGGGGGGGGGGGTATAATTTTACTTGTGTACAAAGAAATGTATATTCCCTTTATGTGTTTGACATTCGGACAATTATTTCTTTTACCTCATGTTATGTAAGGTCACTCATAAGCCTCTCTCAGTCCCTGTAAATTCAGTTGCCCTTGGAGATGTCTTCAATGGAGACGAAAACTTAGGTGCTCCATTGTTTCCCTTTTCTTGTGTGATTTTATCGAGATATATGTTTGTGTGTGCATAGACACACACAAACACACACATAAAACACATGCAAATAAATAATAATAGGAAAATCCTTTCGCAAATAATCAGAAACAAATGTAGTATTAAAAATATTAAGTCTACCCATAATTCTAATTCGTGCTTTAATAATAACAAAGCATGGATTTAATTTTAAGGTAGACTACATTTTTAATACCACATTTGTTTCTCATTATTTGTTAAAGGATTTTCCAATTATTATTTATCTGTTTGTGTTTTGTATATACACACACACACATATATAGGTACTCCATTGTTTCCCTTTTCCCGTGTGATTTTATCAAGATTGATCTTATCCACGTTTTCATTGTGGATCTACATGAAATATATATATATATATATATATATATATATATATATATATATATATATATATATATATATATATATATATATATATATATATCGATAAAATCACACGGGAAAAGGGAAACAACGGAGCACCTTAACTTTCGTCTTTATTCAAGACATCTTCAGAGGCCTCTGAAGATGTCTCGAATAAAGACGAAATCTAAGGTGCTCCGTTGTTTCCCTTTTCCCGTGTGATTTTATCAAGATTTATCTTACCACGTTTTCATTGTGGATCTACATCATATATATATATATATATATATATATATATATATATATATATATATATATATATATACATATATATATATATATATATATATATATATATATATATATATATATATATATATATATATATATATATATATATATATATATATATATATATATATATATATATATATATATATTTTTTTTTTTTTTTACAAAAGGTAGTTATTATTGACTTCAGAATATTTCTTAATAACAAGTGCACATGGCTTCAAAAATACCTCAAAATGCTCATAATATTGGTCAGATTTCTGGGCGCTTACAGCGCCCCTCCCCAAAAAAAGACCGAGTGGGCTCACTGTGCTCGTCATGTTCCCCATCTCATCATATTATTGTTTAATAAAAAAAAAAAATAGTAGAAAGCGTTATTCACTGTATACAGCAATGAGTGAACTGATAGAAACTACACAAATGAAAGCTCTTCATTTAAGTTTGGCCATTGTATGATGCATCTATAAATGTGTTTGCATATACAGTACATGTACTGATTATTATACTGTACTGCAAGTGTCTGTGTGTGTGTATTATGTGTAACTGAATGAGATATCACATATACTGTATTATTAAACTACTCTTATAATAACTTTACACATTCATACAAGTTAGTGTAACAGGGATGTAGTAAATGTTAGATAAGAGACAACAAAGGTCAAGATGACATTGGTGATGCTGTATGGCATCACCAAGACACAACCATACTTCAAGGAGATGGATATAAGACTAACCACATTAGAAAGGCGCCATCAACCTGTTGCTGCCTCATCTTATGTCCGGGCTCGTACTCTTCACCATCATGTACACATGGGCATTCACTAATGGGCAAACATATGTCATCACTATCCAGAGTAAACCCAATTGGACAATTGCAGCCCTCCACACATTTTTTGATGCAATCGGTGTTGGTGGTTAGATCCAGGCAAGTGCGAGAACAGCTGTTCCCACATACCTGATACTCTTGCCCATTAGTACACTGAATCTCTGTAAGATTAAACAACAATAAACTAAATATGTTTCATGTCAAGAGATTATAAGTTAATAGTTTACTCATTTCAAGTTCTATTAAGGGTAAATAAATACTGTATTATTATGAGTAGCATTTTTATACTACGGTTCATATGGTCTGAAATACTTAGTGATTTAATCTGATAAGAAAAAAAAACATAATTAATCAACTTGCCAATACACCTGTAGTTATATCTCCATGCAAGCAGCATAACAAAATAAAAACTAATTTTATCCATGGTAGAGGTTTGCAATACACTGTAATTTCCATTACCTTTTGTAAAAGCAAGATTGGGTCCTGTTTAAATTAAGTATTGCCACTTATTTCACCTGACCATTCAGTACCCTAGTGCTAATCTGACTTAACCTAACTAAGCCTAACATTACATAATCTAACCTAAGATAACCTTATTTAGCCTTAGTGTGTTTCAAAATCTGGGAAAATAACAGGGAATTCCTAACTTTCATAAGATCCAGAACATTCATAGAACTAGACACTCTTGGATTACTGTAGTTTTAAGATTTTGACAGATTGAATAGATCTGGAATTCTAAATAAAATACATTAAAATAGATTAATGCTTTCAGGTGATTGCAGTCCATAAATATTTGTGACATACCACACTCGCGGATATCGGTGCGCCAGTCTATAATGGTGCCCTTTCTAGCACACTCTTTGCCAAAAGCAGACACCACTGGGCAGAAGCATTCATCTATGTTGGTCTCACAGGAACATAAGTCATACAAGCAGTCCTGGTAGTATGGCTCAGGATCCACAGCTACATGACACTCTGTTGATTAAAATTTTTACTATATTATAAACAACAGTGATATTATGCTCACATTAAGAAGATGACACATTCTACACTATTAATGAAATACAGTAACCAGAATTTATAATAATAATAATAAAAATAAGAGATTGAATAGTGAGAAACGAAGTACCTAATATGTATGTTGTTTTGACAGAGTAAGAGAAACAATTGAGACCCTGCAATTTCATGTAAATGAGGTAGAAAGTCAGATCGTCAACCTGGGACTTGGTCACAATTTTTGTGATGCCATATGGCAGTAGGGTCTACCATTAGACAATGCATTATGCTTCCAATATCTTCCCAGGTGGTAGTATACAGTGGCCTCGCAAATTTCGTACACCCTGAGTTCCACAATTCATGAGTTTCGCGCAAACTCCTAAATTCCCCGCCTCACAAGTTTCACACCCCCTACCCTCACCTGCCTAGAAAATCATATTCCGCGTCGCCCCAACTCGGCCATCATGTTTTATATCTCGACCAGTGGCCATGTTTATGATGTTGCAATCCTTCATGTAAGTTTATTATATATTTGCCCCCAGTGATCTATCGGGGGTATGTGGATGGTGTTGTGGGTGTGTGTGGGTGGTGTTGTGGGTGTGTATGGGTGGTGTTGGGGGTGGATGTGGGTGGTATTGAGGGGGTGGGTGTGGGTGGTGTTGGGGGTGGGTGTGGGTGGTGTTGGGGGTGGATGTGGGTGGTGTTGGGCGTGTGTGTGCGTGGTGTTGTGGGTGTGTGGGTGGTGTTGTGGTGTGTGTGGGTGGTGTTGTGAGGTGTGTGTGGGTGGTGTTGTGGTGTGTGTGGGTGGTGTTGTGAGATTGTGTGTGGGTGGTGTTGTGGTGTGTGTGGGTGGTGTTGGGGGTGTGTGGGTGGTGTTGGGGGTGTGTGGGTGGTGTTGGGGGGTGTGTGGGTGGTGTTGGGGGTATGTGTGGTGGTGTTGGGTGTGTGGGTGGTGTTGGGGGTGTGGGTGGTGTTGGTGTGTGTGGGTGTGTGTGCGTGTGTGTGGGTGGTGTTGTGGTGTGTGTGGGTGGGTGTTGTGGTGTGTGTGGGTGGTCTTGGGGTGTAATTGTGGGTGGTGTTGGGGTGTGTGTGGGTGGTGTGTGGGTGGTGTTGGGGTTTGTGTGTGGGTGTGTTGGGATGTGTGTGTGGGTGTGTTGGGGTGTGAAGGTAGTGTTGGGGGTGTATGTGTGGGTGGTGTTGGGGTGTGTGTAGGTGGTGTTGGGGTGTGTGTGGGTGGTGTTGGGGTGTGTGTGGGTGGTGTTGGGGTGTGTGTGGGGGTGTTGGGGTATGTGTGGGTGGTGTTGGGAGGTGTGGGTGGTGTTGGGAGGAGGGTGTGGGTGGTGTTGGGGAGGGTTGTGTGGGTGGTGTTGGGGTTGTGTGGGTGGTGTGTTGTGGTGTGTGTGGGTGGTCTTGGGGTGTAATTGTGGGTGGTGTTGGGGTGTGTGTGGGTGGTGTGTGGGTGGTGTTGGGGTTTGTGTGTGGGTGTGTTGGGATGTGTGTGTGGGTGTGTTGGGGTGTGAAGGTAGTGTTGGGGGTGTATGTGTGGGTGGTGTTGGGGTGTGTGTAGGTGGTGTTGGGGTGTGTGTGGGTGGTGTTGGGGTGTGTGTGGGTGGTGTTGGGGATGTGTGTGTGGGTGGTGTTGGGAGGGTGTGGGTGGTGTTGGGGTGTGTGGGTGGTGTTGTGGTGTGTGTGGTGTGTGTGTTGGGTGTGTGGTGGTGAGTGGTGTTGTGGTGTATGTGGGTGGTGTTGTGGTATGTGCGGGTGGTGCTGTGGTGTGTGTGGGTGGTGTTGTGGTGTGTGTTGGGGTGTGTGGGTGGTGTTGGGGGTGAGTGGGTGGCGTTGGGGGTGTGTGGGTGGCGTTGGGGGTGTGTGGGTGGAGTTGGGGTGTGTGTGGGTGGTGTTGGGGGTGTGTGGGTGGTGTTGGGGGTGTGTGTGGGTGGTGTTGGGGGTTTGTGGGTGGTGTTGGGGTTGTGCGGGTGGTGTTGGGGTGTGTGGGTGGTGTGGGTGGTGTTGGGGGTGTGTGGTGGTGTGGGGGTGTGTGGGTGGTGTTGGGGGTGTGTGGGTGGTGGTTGGGTGCGTGTGGGTGTTGTTGGGTGATGTTTGGGGTGTGTGGGTGATGTTAGGTGTGTGCTCCACACACACACACACACACACACACACACACACACACACACACCTCTTAATGATAACCCAGTCTAACATTTATTACCTATGACTATGATGGAAGTGTATTAATTTATTTTAGGTTAGGTTAGGATTTTATTTTATTACCTTACCATATTTTCTCAAGGAGCCGTTAACATGGTGTACTCAGATAGCTCTAATTCCTATACTTGTGCTTTAGTCTACTGTACAATTATAGAGGTAAGAAAAAAGTTTAGTTCTATACAAATTTCTCCTTAAGTTGCTGCTCATGACTTGGTGTTGCAGAGTGTTACAAGGTGTTCTGTTAGTGCTGTTTGTACTGTCAGTATGGACCACTCACAGTGTTACAAGGTGTTCTGTTAGTGCTGTTTGTACTGTCAGTATGGACCACTCACAGTGTTACAAAGTGTTCTGTTAGTGCTCTATGTAATGTCAGTAAGGGCCACTCACAGTGTTACAAGGTGCTATGTTAGTGCTGTATATACTGTCAGTAAGGACCACTCACAGTGTTACAAGGTGTTCTGTTAGTGCTGTATATACTGTCAGTAAGGACCACTCACAGTGTTACAAGGTGCTATGTTAGTGCTGTTTGTACTGTCAGTAAGGGCCACTCACAGTGTTACAAGGTGTTCTGTTAGTGCTCTATGTACTGTCAGTAAGGACCACTCACAGTGTTACAAGGTGTTCTGTTAGTGCTGTATATACTGTCAGTAAGGACCACTCACAGTGTTACAAGGTGTTCTGTTAGTGCTGTATATACTGTCAGTAAGGACCACTCACAGTGTTACAAGGTGTTCTGTTAGTGCTGTATGTACTGTCAGTAAGGACCACTCACAGTGTTACAAGGTGTTCTGTTAGTGCTGTATATACTGTCAGTAAGGACCACTCACAGTGTTACAAGGTGTTCTGTTAGTGCTGTATATACTGTCAGTAAGGACCACTCACAGTGTTACAAGGTGTTCTGTTAGTGCTGTATATACTGTCAGTAAGGACCACTCACAGTGTTACAATGTGTTCTGTTAGTGCTCTATGTACTGTCAGTAAGGACCACTCACAGTGTTACAAGGTGTTCTGTTAGTGCTGTATATACTGTCAGTAAGGACCACTCACAGTGTTACAAGGTGCTATGTTAGTGCTGTTTGTACTGTCAGTAAGGACCACTCACAGTGTTACAAAGTGTTCTGTTAGTGCTCTATGTAATGTCAGTAAGGGCCACTCACAGTGTTACAAGGTGCTATGTTAGTGCTGTTTGTACTGTCAGTATGGACCACTCACAGTGTTACAAGGTGTTCTGTTAGTGCTGTATATACTGTCAGTAAGGACCACTCACAGTGTTACAAGGTGTTATGTTAGTGCTGTTTGTACTGTCAGTAAGACCACTCACAGTGTTACAAGGTGTTCTGTTAGTGCTGTTTGTACTGTCAGTATGGACCACTCACAGTGTTACAAGGTGTTCTGTTAGTGCTGTATATACTGTCAGTAAGGGCCACTCACAGTGTTACACATGTTAGTGTTTGTACTGTCAGTAAGGGCCACTCACAGTGTTACAAGGTGCTATGTTAGTGCTGTATATACTGTCAGTAAGGACCACTCACAGTGTTACAAGGTGCTATGTTAGTGCTGTTTGTACTGTCAGTAAGGGCCACTCACAGTGTTACAAGGTGCTATGTTAGTGCTGTATATACTGTCAGTAAGGACCACTCACAGTGTTACAAGGTGCTATGTTAGTGCTGTTTGTACTGTCAGTAAGGGCCACTCACAGTGTTACAAGGTGCTATGTTAGTGCTGTATATACTGTCAGTAAGGACCACTCACAGTGTTACAAGGTGCTATGTTAGTGCTGTTTGTACTGTCAGTATGGACCACTCACAGTGTTACAAGGTGTTCTGTTAGTGCTCTATGTAATGTCAGTAAGGGCCACTCACAGTGTAACAATGTGTTCTGTTAGTGCTGTATATACTGTCAGTAAGGACCACTCACAGTGTTACAAGGTGTTCTGTTAGTGCTGTATGTACTATCAGTAAGGGCCATTCACACTTACATTGTCTCCTTGTGATGCTTCATTGTCCCTGGGCCTAAGGCGGTTTGGAGCTGCACAGGGGTGTGTGCCTCCTGATATGTGTTTGGTATGGGACTGGTTAAAACAACTGGGGTGCCATGCCACCTAAGCCAGCTCCTTACATAGTCTAATGCCCATGACTTGCCTTTTAGAGTGCATAACAGCCTGGGAGGGAGGGGGGGGGTCGCGTATTAAATGACAAAAATCCGAATCGACTTCCTCCTCCCTTAGGCACTGGGTGAGGGAGGATTGTTGTGCTTGAGATAGACGGAAGTTATAGTCTTTGGCATCAGTATGTGTGTGTGTATATGTGTATATATATATATATATATAGTGGATGTATGTTGAGGCCTAAGCAACCATATATGAGTAGAGACATTGTTTCATTGATTCTAGACACTCAGTCGCCTCGCCTATTTTGTTGTTAAAGTGTGAGAAATATTACTGTGATTATATTACCACTGAGATACTATCTTAATACATGTGAGAGTCACATCTCTCTCCTCTAGACGCCATGTTGTTAAGTCGTCATTTGTCGACCACATGTTCCTTCTTCATGAATAACATACATGTGTATTATTCTATCTCTGCCAGGCCATGCCGCTTATTTCCCCCTTACATAATAGGTAGTAGGCAGCTATCAAACAGGGTGGTACAGTACTACCGCCTGGGAAAATATTGGAAGCATATTATATTGTCTAATGGTAAACCCTGCTGCCATATGGCATCACAAAAATTGTGACCAAGTCCCAGGTTGCTGAACAGACATTCTGCCTCATTTACACACAACTGCAGGGTCTCAATTGTTTCTCTTACTTTGACAACACAACATACATATGTCGTTTCTCACTCTTGATTTTTTTCATTTTTTTATTTATGGTTTTTATTATTTTTTTTATTTTTATTACAACTTATTTATTTGTATTTTTTATTATTATTATTTTATTTGTTGTATTTTTATGTTTTATTATTATTTTATTATTTTTATTTTTATTTTTATTTTTATTTTTATTATTTTTATTATTTTTTATATATTTTTTGTTGTATTATTATTATTATTATTATTATTATTATTATTATTATTATTATTATTATTATTATTATTATTTTTATGTGTGGACACATTTGGGAACTATTTGTGTATTTTCTTTGTACTTATCACAGGTGTACAGTACGTGCTGTTGCCACAAGAGTAAAACTGACTGATGTACACCGGCTTTCATTTCACCCAATGGGAGAGATCCGCTGTTACATGTTCTCACAAATAATGAATGAAAAAGACAAACTAAAGAGGGACGGTGTACTCACCACTAAACACATGGGACTTGAGCTTCGCACAATATTTTTCAGCCTTTTCCTTATTCTGTACATGTCTCTCACACGGTCGAGTCTCAGGCTCCAACGGCTGGTCTGGGCAATTCTGTTAAGACAAGATATTTTTTTACACAAACTAAATAAGCCATTCATTTTCTGTTATTCCTTTACTCTTGAGGTAAATTCTAGCCGGATTATACAAAATTCAGATGAAGAGGAGAGGCGAGTAAACTACCTCAGGAAGGAAAGGAGGGAAATGTTTTTTTATTAATTTAACTGAAATTTATATAAATGTGATCAAAGTAGAAAATTTATTTACCAAAACAATTTGTGAGAAAGTGTACTAAAAAAAGAAAATAAATGAAAATTTGGGAATTATATCTGTATAATTTACTGCTTCTGACAAGTTTCAGACTTTGTAAATTTTTGCATTCTGCATCATAGTTTACGCAGGGCCGGTGCAAGATGATTTGGCGCCCTAGGCAAGCCTTTAGATGTGCGCCCCCTTGAAAGTTTTGATAAGCTAATGTAGGTACAGTAACCCATAACTACATTGTTTTCATCTTGTGGCTTTATTACTTCACCCATGCAAATAACCAATTATTGTTATTACATTAAGTCAATAAATCCTTGACGTAAACTTCAGAGGTCAGGTAACCTTGCCTCATCCCGACAAAGACAGGGAAGGGGCGGCTCAGCCGCCCTGGCAGTAAGGGAGGGGAGGGGATGGTGGGGTTGGGAGAAGGGTTCCTCAGATGTCAGCCTTCAGGTCACTGCTCGACAGTTCTCCAGGCCGCCAAAGATAAGGACCCGGGTTAGTCCCTCCGGGGGGTTAACGAATAATATTAAAAAAGAAAACACAGTCGGCTACCGTCTACCTACCCTCGCCTCCCTCCGACCCCCCACCCTTCTAACATCCTGCTCCGACCCTCCACGGCTCCACCACAGTGTCCACCACAGTTTTCCCTTCATTTTTAATTTTATCCAAGTTTGCCCTGAATTTGTGGCGCCCCCAGATGTTGGCGCCCTAGGCGATCGCCTAGTTCGCCTAGTGGGTAGCGCCGCCCTGAGTTTACGTGCTAAGCTGGTCATAAAAAAATATGTAAGTTGCAAGTCTGTTCAAAGACAGTAACAAATATTATAAGACTAATTAATCTTCGCTGATCACAAAGATGGTTATTGCCAGGCTGAATTTCAAACCAGAAGCTGACAGTTCCATATGGAGGGCAAGATGGTTGCAAAAAGGGGCAAACTATATCCCCAGTCCAATTGATGCGACAGATATAAGAACATAAGAAAATAAGGAGTCTGCAATAGGCCGGTTGGCCTGTGCATGGCAGCTCCTGTCGACAGTTACTACCACTCTCTATCATCCATGAATCTATCTAGCCTCCTTTTGAAACTTTCCAGAGTTCCCGCACTTACTACAAAGTTGCTAAGCTTGTTCCACTCGTCCACCACCCTATTTGTGAGCCATTTCTTCCTATCTCCCTCCTAAACCTAAACTTAACCAACTTGAATCCGTTGCTCCGAGTCCTATCCTGCTCGGATATTATAAGAACTTTATCTATATCCCCTTTATTGATTCCTTTCACCCACTTAAATACTTCTATCATATCTCCCCGCACTCTTCGTCTTTCTAGGGAATGCAAGTTAAGTTTCTTTAACCTATCCTAATATGGAAGGTTTCTAAGTCCCGGAATCATTTTTGTCATTCTTCGCTGCACCGACTCTAGTGAATTTATATCCATTCTATAATAGGGGCACCAGAACTGAACTGCATAATCGAGGTGCGGCCTGACTAGCGCAAGATATAGTTGCAATAAGACCTCTGCACTCTTGTTACTTACACTTCTAGATATAAAACCCAATACTCTGTTTGCCTTATTTCGAATATTAACGCACTGTTTTCTAGGCCGTAGGTCCGGGCTTACAAAGTACCCCTAGGTCTCTTTTACAAGTCGACTTCTCTAGGTTGATGTTGTTAAGGCTGTATACATTATAAGTATTTGTTCTTACAATATTAAGTACGCTGCACTTGCTGGTGTTGAATTTCATTTGCCATTTTTCAGACCACCCCAAAATGGATGAATAATAGACTCTTAGATCTTCTAGGGAAAAAGAAAGGAGTATATAGAAAAGTTAAGAAAGGCGAAAATCACTTACTTGGTTACTATCAGAACCTAACAAGACAGGTAAAAACAGAAATTAGGAAAGCAAAGAGTAATTATGAAATCAAGGTAGCAAACGAATCGAAAAATAACCCCAAAGCTTTTTATCAACTGTATAAATCAAAGGTTAGAGATACAATAGGTCCCCTTAAAACTACGACAGGAGAAATGACTGATGATGAGTTAGAAATGTGTAGTACGTTAAATAGTCATTTTCGCTCGGTATTCACAAATGAAAACCTAGCACAGTTTCCAAAAGTTCATAAGGTATATAACGACAGTATAGAAAATATGTTGATGAATATCAATATTACTAGTAACGATGTGCTTAAAGTAATTAACAAACTGAAGCCTCATGTCGCCTGGTCCGGAGCAGGGTATGCTAGAATATTAAAGAATGTAGAGATGAGTTGGAGTAATCCATTAGCAGTTTTTATTTAATAAGTCATTAGAAGATAGGACTGGTGCCAGAAGCTTGAAACTTACAAATGTAGTTCCGATTTTCAAAGGGTGATAAATCAATAGCATCAAATTGCCTTCCCATTAGTCTCACGTCAATCATAGGCAAGTTACTAGAGTCAATTATTGCTACAAAAATCAGAAGCCACCTTGAAACATTCAACTTAATTCATTCTTCTCAGCACGGGTTCACCCAGGGACGTTCTTGTCTCACAAATTTGCTTAGCTTTTTCTCAGAAGTATTTGAAGCGGTAGATAATGATAAGTCATATGATATATTTTATTTAGATTTCAGTAAAGCATTCGATAGAGTCCCTCATGAGAGATTGATAAGGAAGGTAGAAGCACATGGAATAGGTGGATCAGTATTAAAATGGATTAGGTCATGGTTAACTGGTACAGGAAACAAGAGTCAGCATAAATGGATTAAGTCAGACCTAGGTGCGGTCCAGCGGAGTTCCCCAGGGATCTGTATTAGGCCCTCTGCTGTTTGTTATATTTCATTAATGATCTTGATTTAGGCATAACTTCTAGTAGGATTAGTAAGTTGCAGATGATACCCAAAATGGGAGAGTGATAAATTCAGACAGTGAGCTTTGAACACCTTTAAAGATCCCTAGCGATACCTTACATGAGTGGTCAGTAGACTGGCAAATGAATTTTAATACTGATAAATGCAAGGTACTACAGATGGGAAGACGAATACAAACGTTAAGTATAAACTAGGTAACACGAAGCTAAGCTCAGTTTGTGAAAAAGATCTGGGTGTTGTTAGCAACGACTTGAAACCTAGAAAACAATGTATTAGCGTTCGCAACAAGGCAAACAGGATTCTTGGGTTCATATCTAGGTCTGTGAGTAACAGAACTGCTGACGTTATCTTGGAACTTTACCTAGCATTAGTGAGGCCACACATGGATTATGCGGTTCAGTTCTGGTGTCCTTATTATAGAATGGACATAGATTCTTTGGAGACAGTACAAAGAAGAATGACAAAAATGATCCATAATATTAGAAACCTTCCATATGAAGAAAGACTGAAAAGCTTAGGCTTACATTCATTAGAGAGGCGTAGAGTTAGGGGAGATATGATAGAGGTGTACAAGTGGGTAAGTGGGATTAACAAGGGTAAAATGGAAGATGTTCTGAAGCTCAGTAATAACGAAATAACTAGAACAAATGGCTTTAAATTAGATAAATTCCGATTCAGAAAGGATATAGGCAAGCACTGGTTTGGTAATAGAGTTGTGGATATGTGGAATAGACTACCGAGTGCTATAGTAGTAGGGTCGGGGACGCTAAGAGCTTCAAGACGGGGATTGGATAGGCACATGGAAGTGCTGGGATGGTGTGAAAGGGTTCTGCCTGTATGGGCCAGTCGGCCTCCTGCAGTATCACTTTCTTATGTTCTTATGTTCTTATATGTGCATTGCATCACTGCCCTGGATGGTGCCGCCCTATTTTTGAGGTGTCATCCGCAAACTTGCTTATGTCTGCTGATCTGAAATGTCTAGATCGTTTATGTAGATTATGAACAAGAGTGGGCCTAGTACTGACCCCTGGGGAACCCCACTGGTTACACGGCCCCACTCAGATTTAACACCATCTACGCTGACCCTCTGCGTTCTATCGGTGAGCCATGATTTGATCCAATTTAAAACTTTCCCCTCGATACCATGAGCCTTAATTTTTCTCAGAAGCCTCTGATGCAGTACTCTGTCAAATGCTTTGCTAAAGTCTAAGTAAATAACATGGTAATTTTCGTCATTATCTACTATCTCGAAGACTTTCCTAAAAAACGTTAGCAGATTTGTTAGACAAGATTTTCCCTTTGTAAACCCATGTTGAGAGTCGTAGATTAATTTGCTTTTCTCTAGATGCGATCGGATGCTATCTGCTATAATTGATTCAAGAAATTTCCCCACTACTGACGTCAAACTGATCGGCCGGTAATTTGACGCTGATGCTCTGTCTCCTTTTTTGAATATGGGTACTACATTTGCCTGTTTCCACAAGTCTGGCACAACTCCAGTGTCTAATGATTTTGTAAATAAGTTTACGAGGGGTCCGCTAATCTGTTCCCTACACTCTTTCAAGACTCGAGGGAAAATTTCATCCGGCCCTGGGGATTTTGTTTTCTTTAGTTTATTTATCTTCTTAAGAACATCCTCTTTTCTGATAGTGATATTCTTTAATTTCTCTTCTTCCTTTCCCTTAAATATCAGTTCCACCTCTGGAATTTCATCGCAAATTTCTTCTGTGAAAACTGATAAGAAGTAGCTGTTCAATGCTTTGCTTATTTCTTCACTGCCATTTATGACTTCTCCCCTCCCTGACTTTAAAGGCCCAACTTTGTCCTTGACCTTTGTCCTATATACCTGGAAAAATCCCTTGGGATTTGCCTTGGATTCTCTTGCTATTTTGATTTAATAGCCTCTCTTTGCTTTCCTTACATTTTTCTTAAAATTCCTAGATAGTTCATTATACCTATTTCTGAGCTGCTCCTCCCCTCCCTTTAATTTCTTATATATTCCTTTCTTTATTCCTATGACATGTTTAAGTTTTCTGGTCATCCACCTTGGCTCATTCTTATTTGACCTAATTTTTCTGTATGGTATAATTTGTTCTTGTGCTTTATGTAGTATACTAGTGAATATATTATAGTCATGATCAATTGTTGTGTCATCTATGACCTCACCCCTTCCTACTGGGGACTGACGTGACTGTTCCCAGGTGACCTCACCTCGGTACCTTCTTAACCCCTGATAATCCGCCAACCGAAAGTTTGGGACTCTGACCATATTGTCATTGTTTTTCGTTTCCCAATTTAGGGTGAACCTAATTTCTCTGTGATCACTGTTACCTAGTTCTTCCCCTACTGTGATATCTCTGATAATATTTTCTTTATTTGTTAATACTAGGTCTCATATATTGTCACCTCTAGTAGGTTCTGTATTTAGTTGTTTCAAAAATCTGTCCTGTACTGTGTCTAGGAAGTCTTCAGATTCATAGTCACCTACAATGTTGTCCCAGTCAATATTTCTGAAGTTGAAATCCCCCATAATGCATAGGTTGTTATATTTTGCTGCCCTACTCATTTCCTGCCATATGGGCTGAGCTGCTTCTTTGCCAAGACTTGGGGGGCCTGTAAATTACTCCCAAAATTAATTTTTCTCTTCCTTCCGTGATTTCTACCCACACAGACTCGGTTCCTATTTCACCCTTTATTAAATTATTAATACAACATTTTAATGTATCCTTGACGAAGAGTGCGACCCCTCCCCCCTTCCTACCTTCCCTGTCCTTGTGAAAAAGGTTGTACCCTTCTATGTGGCACTCTGATAAAAAAAATTTTGCTCGCCAGATTCATCCAAGTTTCGGTGATTGCTATGACGTCTATGCCGATACCATACTCATCCTAAAGTCGATACCGATACTTTATAGCAAGCAAGCCATCTATCTTCACAGTAACTGGAGACGTAAATGTAAAACTGCTCAGCCTCTCCCATGTCAATGTCAGAGGTTTGAGTCCACTGTTATATAAGCTAATGAGCTTCCAAGTGAATGTGATCTGGACAGGATCCCAATATTCAGAGGACTCACCTGTACTGGCCAGGTCTATCTACTGACCAGTAGGCATTAATTATTGTTTAGTGCCACAGTTTTAATTTTCCTTTGTTAATTCAACTTGTTAATTTAGGTTCTTTTCATCACATACATATATGACTAGTTATTAAAACTTGTTCTGTTGCTAATAGCACTAAGTAATAAGTTGACAACCCAGTTTCTCAGTCCACACTTGTGTGTTGTACAGTTTCCATCTCCTAATTAATTTATATGTAGTTGTGGTAATGGTGTACCATCGACCTTGTTAAGCTTCTTTCATTAGCAAGGACAAGATTTCACACTTTAAGAGAGGAGAGACTCCTCTTCCATAGCTACCTGTCATAATAAACCAGTCTTCACATGCCAACATAATTAACCAAATCAGTCTCGCTATCTAGAAAGCCAAGGCGATACAAAATCACTTAGTTACCAAGTGCTAAGATGCCAAATATTATTTTTACTGACTGTTATATATTAATTAATACAACCTTCCTATTATTTGAGATTGTATTAATTTTTTATCAAAATATCCCCAACTTGATTGCCCCCTTACATATCCTAACCAGTATTGAACTTCTAGTAATGTCAATAAAGGAGACCTGCAGTTTCACTGATGTTAAATGTTTTTGCCAATCATGGCACTCCTTACACATGCTGTCACATTCTCAAAGTGATTCACTCAAAATAATATCTGTGCTTACTATGAAGATGCTTCCAGATGTCTCCACACATCATAACATTTTGATGGAGTTCCCACTTGGCTGACTGTCGGGAGCTAGGGGCATCACATAGAAGTAAGTACTATCTCCGTTTGCCAGAATCCCTCTTTAGGGTATCGTCTGGTTGAAGCACGAAATTCATTAATAACTGAACAATTAATATAATTTTCCTTCCAGCATTTAAGGACACCAGATACATTTTTGTTATACCTCTGAATCGGTTCTGCCTAATCCCTGAGAGTACCTGATTTTTTCCTTATTTTCTTATCAATTTTCAAAATAATACTTCTCCATAACTTATCGCTATATTATGTTGAAATTCTCGTGAATTATAGGTAATTTACTGTACTTGAACATGACATATAAATATTTCTGATTATTGCTTTTGTTTTGGGAGCATGAATTTTTTTTCCTAACTTACCATTTTTTCATCCAAATATTTATAAAGATAAATCAGCAAATAATAAACCAAGGCAAATATAAAGAAAAACTATATATTCAGCCGTGCAAAATATGTTATTCTACTACTTTCATCTTTTTTTTTAGAATCGGCCCATAAATGGCCAAGCCTTAAAGATTTGTAAGGTAGAAAAACTCACTCTGAGACACACCTCGATAGGGTTGGCGCGAGAGCAACAGACAGTCGAAGCTTATTCTCGCTTCTTTTGTGGGTAACCGAGGAGTACTGTACAGCTTGTGCTCAGTAAACAGAAGTGCCCTCTAAATGAAAGGGGGGGGGGGGTAGAACTATCATGCATAGCTACATAAATATTACGAATTTCACTGTCAAAATATCTGAGCAGATAGCCACAGGCAACAGCTTTCCTCAGGAATTTTTCTAAATATTTTCTTAATTTTCCGATTTTCGTCGTATTTTCAGCCAGATGCTTCCCTTAATTGGAACTCTCCGATAGCTGGAACTAAAATTTCTCGGAAAATTCCGAGAAAATTTTCCCAGTACCCAGAAAATTCTGGGGATGGGGGATTTTTTCCAGCTTTGAGAGAGTAGTCTCGTTACTCGCAAATCTCTCATTCTCGGAAATGCTCTGCACCAATTGTTCTGGCTAATGGAGATATCACTTACAGGATAAGATTCAAACCAAGACCAAAATGAGTTATGTGACTACACATCAGTGCCACCACACCTAGCAAAGCAGTGTAGTCCACATAACATTATTACCAACCTCAGAAGTTTTCCACTTATTTGCAAAAGCAACAACATCTTGTTCTATGTCTCCCTCTGGTGTGAGGAAGTCATCCCGCTGGTTGTCAGTGAAGGTGCCACACAGACCAGCTGTCTCCCCACGAAACTTTGCTGGAGCATCTACGTACACACGAGTCTGGCCGTCCCACCACACGTCCATCCCATTGCTCAACTCAACTGAAAAAAAAATATATATATTTATAAATATATGCTAATAAATAAGAAAAATTAGAGAACATTATTATTATTATTATTATGATTATTTTATTATTATTATTTCATTTTCGCCCTCCAAGCCCTGATGTGGGTCAGTGACCTGTGCCTGGGTGGGCTAATCCCCCCCCCCCCAAAAAAATAAAGTGTACACAATAATTTTTGTGACCGATCATATCCAGCTACTGCAAAAAATGGGTGCTACTATAGCTTGCGGTCTATAAAGATACTGTATCTCTAGTCTAACCTAATGTAATATAACATAGCCTTACATGTAAATACTAAATCATTAAAAAAATATTTATAGTGGATATTGTGTAGTACTGGACAATTAGTAGACCACAGTCTATAATGTAAATATGCTGTAGACTGCACACTATAGTGTAAATAACTTTGTAGACCGCACCCAAAAATGTGTAAGTCAATAAGACAACAAATAACCATACCAAATTTGACCGAAATTATATTAGATAATAAACAAAGCATGAATACCATCTTTATAATTACATACCCATTCAAATGTGTGTGTCATTTCCTACAATCAAAGTGAAAGGATCACGCTCTGGCAAAGTTTTATTTTTATTTGCACACAAATGTTTAATCTATTGAACCTGTCGATAATATGGAGTTCTCAAGAATGTTTTTTGCCATATGAAATACTATAAACACAAGACAGTGATGAATTACCTATGACGAGGATACTGGAAGCAATCTTGATGTATGCACCAGTGACCCAGGCAGGCATTCTCCTGAGCTCCACCCCATTAACAGTGACCTCCTTACCCTGCTTGAGATGTATCACTGTACCTTCTGTACGCACGGTCACTGACTTGGTACAGGATGGATACTGACTCACCACTGATCCTTGGAAGTTCATGTTCTGCATAAAGAGGAAGAAGAAGTGTTAAAAGATAATTTGAAGAGGAGAACAACGAGTTCATCATTAACTATTTAAGTCTCGGGCAAAGTGAGGAAATATGTAAACTTACCACTGGAGGAAATTCATTAACTTAACCCATTTTTTACTTGGAAAGTTACCTAGTTAGTTCGTTGGGAAAATGAAAGGCTATTTACTACACAATATACAGTAATGAGACAGACAGTTTGAGCCTTGTGGGAGAGGAAGACTTCTACTAAATCCTTATCAAAGTAATGCAATACTGTAATAAATTCTCTTCTATTTCACTGGGGAAGGAAAAGAGGATGTGGTTGCATCAGCAAAATGAGTCACATAGTACTGTACTATTTTGGAAACATACTGGGTAATTTTGTGGTCGTTTATGTCGTTAAGGATACGAGACGACCCACATGGGTATTGTACCTAATCGATTGATTGATTGACTGATTGTGGTAATTACATCCCTGGCGACGCAACAGCTTAGGTCATATGTCGCCGAATTACAAATAAAATAATGTAAGGTAAAAAACAAAAAATAATATATAACATAAGACTTTCGTAAAAACCATTTAAATGCTAATAGATAAAACTCAAAGCTTGTGTAAAAGGCCAGCTACCTCCACGAAGGAGAGGACGTCTACTCCCACACTACCCCCCCCCAAGCACCAAAGAGACACGGTAAGACCCGTCTTCCCCGCTACCGGGAGAGGCGCTTAAGCCGAAAATCTCTGAGACTCGGGCACACCACCAGGAGGTGTTGAACAGTCAATGGGAGGCCAGATCTCCAAAGTCTGTATAAGAGTTAAAATTAATATATATTTCATGCCATCTTAAATCAATACAAACAGTGCATGGAGTTTAAAAGTCTCAGAAGTCCCAGAAACTTAAACAAACAATAAAGTCTTTTTTATGTACGAAAACACTTAAAATCTACAGGCGTCATACTGTATTAATTTGGATAACAACTAGCCAGGGGTCAAAGAGATGACACATTTTGTACAGATGAAAAGAGCCAACCTTAGTTCTAAGGGCTTTCAACCATGTGCAACTGTGTGATAAATTATACCATTGGTTGGTAACATAAGAGGTGTTAAGAAAACAGTGAACAAAGGAAAAACAAAGAGACATGAAAAGGAAAAAAAGACAAAAATAGTAAACAATAGAACCAGTTGCCGATGAACACAATGTCATCAGGGAAGGTATAAGACTTAAACCATATCTCTCCTATCAGCTCCTTTAATCTACAAAAGTTTCCTTAGATTGTATCTCTGTGTGTAAATTAGATATAGTGTATCATTAAATACACCAATGACATTTGAATGATACTCTGAGGTGACAATACAGCTTTGCAAGCCCCAATGCATCTCATCAACACATAACACAAAGTCTAAAGCAATTACCTCGGAGAAGGCACCAGCACATGGCTGATTCTCAACCTCGATACTGAAGTCCTGCGCCTGCACCAGGTAGTAGGAACACTTGCCCATGAAGTCAAAGCGGCGGCCATCAAAGGTGGTGTAGTGAGGGTCACCCACAGCAGCACAGCGGGAGCCACACTTCACCTCCGTACACACCCACTCTCCTTCCAGACATGTACTGCAGGTATTGAATAAATATTATAGGCACCAGAAGGACTTTATTGATTGCACCAAAATTTCTGGATATACTATCTGCATGATACTAAACACAAAAATGGAAATACCAATGCACAGAACCTGACCTAACCTTACCTAACTTCCTAATCCAGGGGCTCTGCCCCTGGACCCTCAGCATATTAAAAAGAAAGAACTTACTTTGATATCAGGCACCAATTAAAGCAATCTTCTTCAGGTAGCATTGTGTAATTTTACTTTTTGGGGGTTTACAAGAGTGCGATCGGTTTGGATGTTATACTGAAACAATTATTTGTTCTTCAATGTCAGCACTCTGCCAACTAGTCCATGTTGACAGATGAACTCTTGGAGACAGTCTTCATCCTCCACAAATACAGATAACTTGCAATAGGATACCAAACACGATGTGATAACAATGCCATTGAAAAACAAAATGGCTTTCTTCTTCAGACCACTGATCGGCTCATTAGCCTCTTTGTCGATCAGCCAAGTCTCTGTTAACGCACTGTTGGCAAGTACTGGGCATGTACTGGCTCTTGCATGTATCTGAACCTGCTCCAGTGCTGGTCAAGTCTGGTCTTGAAACGGCTCACACTCAGTGCCGTCACAACAATCTCTGGCAGGTTGTTCCAAGAGTTCACAATTCTTACCTCGAAAAAGTTTGCCCTCACAGTTTTCTGGACTTGCGGCTACTTCAACCTTGAGCTGTGACCCCTTGTGGGGCGGGCCCCTCTCCACAATGAACGCCTAAGGTATCTATACCATTGGGCGAATCCTGATAGCGTGCATCCCAAAGCGTTAATAAAGTTGTGCAACAAGCTGAACCCCCTGAAAATCCTGTTCTGCAGATGCAAGGACGAGCAAAAGATCCCAGGGAGTGGACAATGGCTTATAAGAGTCTTATATTCAAACAGGGAGATCGCCACATGCTACAAATAATTATAGGCTGGTGAGCTTGACCAGCAGCAGTGGGTAATAGAGATGTGACCTACCGGCTACCGCCCCTGCGACTAACGAGCCAACCAGTGGCGAAGAGGACAGAGTAATGTTTATAACTCACCAAGAATTGCAACCGTGGGATATGGTATCTCCGGCGTTGTATTCCCTTTTGTGATGAGTACAGGGACAGTCACTGACAGGAATACAGTTGCCTTGATGGTGCACCAGGCCCCTGGGACAATCACAGCCCTCCACACAGAAGTCAGGAGGCCCACCATCAGATGGCAGGCCACACCGGGGCTGGATAGTAGACATGCACGGGTTGTACACTTTGCCTCCTCTGCACTCAACCGCTGTTGACATCATCATTAATGATAACATCTTTTGTGACAGAAAATTACTATGAAATTTTACAACATTTTCCTTGATGTATTAGAAGAAAATAAATTGTATGCTGAAAAAATCAAAACAGATTTACGTACTGTTATTCAGAAATTGGTGATGTGGAAATGAAATGTAAGTCACTGTACTAAGACTCCATGAACTATTCAAATAATATAAGATCACGGCTGGAAGATATTAAAAAAAAAACAGGAATTACAGAAATACAGTAATTAAATCTTCCATTAAATAAGTTCTTAACCCACTGTTAAGAATACAAGTAGTGCACCATATACAGGATCTAATTAGTAATTACATTCCAAACTGAGTTCTCAAGATGTGAAGTTAGGTGTGTGAGGACGGTGAGGTGTTTACAAATCTCCTTGGGATGTGTGGTAGGGACCAAGGACTATTTCCATGCTAACCTGGCCCAAAGACCATGCCCCTCTTCAATACTAATAGCTGATTGGTTCATTTCAAACTAAATGTGTTCACAATTGGTAAGCAGATCTGTTAGTATCTAAAATAGTGTTAAATATCTGAACTATCAAAATGCAAATAATTTCAAGGCATTAGTACTTCAAAGAGGAGGTTAGAAAATTTTAAAAGGTTGGTATAAATACGCGCTTATATACACGCAGTCTGGGGGAAGATAAAACGCTCAGGTGAACCAATCGCAGCTATTTGTAGCTATAGACGAGGGGCGGGGCTCATCGGCCAGCTTAGTGTGGAAAGGGTATAGTATCTTATCCTCGGTAGGGATGACATCGGCTTCTCAAGGGCTCATTTTAATTCATCAAAAGGCTTGTTATGAATAAAATGTTATGATTTGGCGACCATTTTCATGGAATTTCCACAGAGAGCATCGATATGCTAATTATGTATAGAATTCATTTACATTTGGCACAAATGTAAATGATTACAGAAGGGTCTTTTGGCATACCTTGCAAATTAGACTTTAAACAAACACAGTCTTTTGCAAAAAGTATCGCAATATATGATTGTAAATAATTCTCTGTACTAAATATTAAAATATTAAGTTCTATAATCTTATAAGCCTAGTTATTTCAAAGAGAAAATCAAGTAAATCAGCAATGAAATGACTACGACATGTATAAACTTGGCAAGAAGTGGAAATTTTTGTTTTCTAAACTATACTTTGTATGAATACCATATGTAATACAAAATTAACTATGCAATTTAGTAATAAATTTATGGAATATTTTTTTTTTAATTTATAGCTTAGAAGATAATTTAAATTAAAAACTATATGAGAGTTCCCCGCGATTTCATGCGTCACGTGAGACGCCTGCGAGACGCCGCGTAGACAGAGCTGGTATGACTCTACGCCTAGACCAGAAACAACGCTTCTAGACTTAGGACCCAACCATACCAGGTCGGCCAGTATGGCTAATTTGCTCATGTGGGTGGAGTTTGTGTGACGTCACCCTCGCCATCTGCGGTCGACCCCAGCAAGAGAATTCTTTGTACCGAATGTACAGTCACAATCCAAAGTTTCGGCACCCCCCTGTCTGGGTGTTCGCTGAGCAGTGGCGGCTCGTCAGTAGGCACTGTGGAACTGCAGCACCCCCTATTTCACCCGATATATATGTATTATATAATATATCATATATGTTTATTTAGTTATACTTGTACGAGATATTTAAAACTATTATCAATAAAACTTAAACTTAATGTCAATGGCCATCCTCTAATTCCGAGAAAACAACAAAACTCCCTGTATGTGGAACTGTTTTACTCGACAGTTCCAATAACGGGCGTTTGCTTTGTCGCACGCATGTCCTGGAGGCAAGCAGGGGTGAGCAGTGTGGCTCACACAGTGCCGATCTGGTTATCAGTGTGGGAGGTAGTGTTTACGCATCGTCCTGTGAGGTGCTTACGCGCCGTCTGCTATACCAAGAGTATTTGAATGTGATAAATTGTTGATGATGTGATATCACACTGTATGATATCACATCATCTACAATTTATCACATTTAAATACTCTTGATATGGCAGACGCGTAAGCACCTCACAGCATGATGCGTATGATTCATACTCATAGACAACATTTTGTATTCATTGTTTTTTCAGAAACTTTATTGTGTAGAAGAATTTGAATTAATTAAACATGGCCTCCTTGTTTTCCCAAGAAACAAGTTCTGTGACAGTGAGTGAACTTCAACAACTTAAATTTTCACAGTTGTCTCTTCATGAGAAAGTTGCTATTAAGACAAGAGGCCATCCCTCACCTGATATTCAAATATCTCAGCCAGGAATAAGCAACAGTAAGAGGTACCAAAAGAAAAGTTGGCTCTGTGGTTGGGAAGTAAAAAATACATTATTTTGTTTTCCGTGTTTGTTGTTTGGAATTGGAAGCGATGTAACTTGGACAAAAGACGGCTTTAGAAATATAAACAAAATGAAAGAAAAAACGGAAAAAAACATGAAAAGTCAAAGAAGCATATTGAAAGCATGGTTTCACTATCACTTTTAGGAAGCGTAAATATTAAAGAAAAACTTAGTGAAGCCTATAGACTTTTGAGCATAACAGGAAGGTTACCAAGAACCGTGAAATTTTATCCAAGATAATAGACTGCATTACATTTTGTGGAAACTTTGAAATTCCTTTACGTGGACATGATGAAAAAGATGATTCGGTAAATCCAGGTGTATTTAGGGGATTAACAAATTTTGCATCTAAATTAGACCCATATTTAAAGAACCATTTAAAAAAAAGTACAATCTTCACAGGTGTTTCTAAGACTATTCAGAATGAGATACTTGACTGCCTGCTGCAGATATACCATGATGAGATAAAGAAAGAGATTAAAGAAACTTCATTTGTAGCTGTCATGGCTGATGACACAACAGATGTTTCAGAACACACTCAAATGGTAATTGTTCTACGGTACGTGCTGAATGAAGAAATATTTGAGCGTTTTGGGGGATTCTTTATTCCAGAAAATCAAACTGCAGATGACATATCAAAATGTATTCTAGAGCAGTTAGATATAATCCTTCAAGGAAATAGACAAAAACTGATAACTCAGACATTTGATGGTGCAAATGTCATGAAAGGCAAAAAAGGGGGCGTTCAGGCAAAAATAAAAGCAGTTTTTAATAATGCACATTTCATTCACTGTTATGCGCACCAACTGAATCTGATAATGAGAAATGCAGCAAGTATTACGCGGGACTCAAGAATATTTTTCTCTAACGTTTTGGCTATACCAACATTTTTCTCAAGATCACCACAATGCGTACCCATTCTCAATAAGTATATAAAAGTCAGCATTCCGCGCCCATCCTCTACAAGGTGGAACTTTAACATACGGACCATGAACAAAGTACATGAAAATTTGCAACCTTTAAAAAGCTGCCTTGCTGAAATCCAGTCGACGGTAAGTGCAGATCGAACCATTTCAGAAGCAACAGGAATTTTGCAATACCTGAACAATGAAAAATTCATGTTTTGGTTGGAGCTTTTTCATCAGATCATGCCTTATGTTTAAGTAATTTACAACCAAATGCAGTCTCGAGAAATTGATGTGTTTAAAGTACATGAATATATAACAAATTTCAAAACTGCTATTTTAGAAATAAGAAACTCGAAGTACTGTGAGAATCCTTCAAAGACGCTCATGGCTGAAGCAAAGGAAGTATGTGACTGCATATGCGTTGATATAGCCTTGAGCAGTTGGGTCATGGTACGGCGTAAATAATACGCCTTGAATGCTGCGATGACGCCTTGGTTCTTAGGCTGCATCAGTGCTGTAGTGTTGGGAGGCAGGAATACAACTTTTACACTCATGCAAGTCGTCGAGATTGGAAGGATGGGCTGGAGCATTGTCAACGATCAGAAGAATTTTGAAGTCAAGGTTCACCTTGGTACAGTATTCTTTCATTGCAGGGACGGCGTACACGTTCAGCCACTGGCTAAATATGGCACTGTTTATCTATGCGTCTCATTTGCCTTGTAGATCACAGAAAGGTGATCCTTAGAGTAACCTTTCAGAGCCCGTGGGTTGGCAGTGCGAGAAATTAGCATAGGCTTCAGCTTGAAGTCCACCAAGCAGCAGCGTCAAGTAGTCTTTTGCCGCTTTAAAACCTGACGCTCTTTTCTCCTCCTTGGGTATATAGGTCCTTTCAGACATCCTCATCCAAAAGAGACCAGTCTCATCCACATTGAAGACTTGCTTCGATGAGAAACCTCCTTCCTGGATAATCCGTTTGAATTCTGGCGGGAATGTCTCGGCAGCAACCGTATCTGAACTGGCAGTTTCACCAGTCATCTTAATATTGTGGAAGTTATACCTGCGCTTAAATTGTTGAACCCAGCCTCGACTGGCCGTAAAGGTCTCTTCCTTCGATCCTTCACCCTCTTCTGCCTTTATTTCGTCAAACAAGGATCTGGCCTTATGCTGGATAACCATAAGGCTCACAGGCGCATTGCGTTGATTCTGGTCCTCCATCCACATTGCCAGCATCTTTTCCACTTTTTCTTTCACAGTGCTTCTAGTACGAGTTGTCTTAGTTGCACTCAGAGACGAACCACTTCCAGCACTAACCTTATTCTTGTCAGCGTTGTTCCGGATAGCATGCACCATTGTGGGGGTTAGACCAAGCACAGCGGCTATGTCCACAGCACGTTCCCCTTTTTCAAATTGGGTAAATACATCCATTTTCGTAGCAAGGGTAATGCTCTTACATTGCCTCTTCACTAAACTAGCATCGGTAGCACTTGATTGGCGCTTGGAAGCCATTTCGAATGGTTAGAGTACAGTTTTAGAGCAAAAGCACATAAGTATACATGAATGATGAGAATTCGTAACAGAGACTGGCTTAGCGTCGCTTGGAGATGCTGTGACATTCCACGAGTGAGGGCAGCGCGCCAGCCGAGAGAGCATAGTGCGGCCAGACAAGAGCGGATGATGCACCATAGAAAGTAGTCCGTGACCACACAAAACGACGAAGTATCGGATCACCGGGACGTTACGAATTTTTGGTCTCTAAAGTTTAGCGACGTAGTACCGAAACAACGTAAAGCGGGGCGACGTTATACTAGGACTTACTGTACTCCAATTAATCACTATCTTACAAGAATTTCAGCAATACAAGTTATATTATCGTAAGTCAAGTCAGAAATTTTTATAAGCGTTAATATATCCTCCGTGGGGGGCTGGGGAGTGACTGGGCCACCCCCCTTCCACAAGGGTCGTCTCACTGTTTGTCTACTGTACTGACTCATTCATGATATAATATTGTTTATTTGTTTTTCATTAATTAGTACAGATACATTACTGTACTAATCTGTGCTTATTAAAGTTCTTATAGTATCCGAGCAGGATAGGACTCGGAGCAACGGATTCAAGTTGGATAAGTTTAGGTTTAGGAGGGAGATAGGAAGAAACTGGTTCACAAATAGGGTGGTGGACGAGTGGAACAAGCTTAGCAACTTTGTAGTAAGTGCTGGAACGCTGGGAAGTTTTAAAAGGAGGCTAGATAGATTCATGGATGATAGAGTGGTAGTAACTCTCGACAGGAGCTGCCATGCACAGGCCAACCGATCTATTGCAGACTCCTTATTTTCTTAAGTTCTTATGTTTCAGATTAATAATATGTAACATGGTGAGCGTCTACGACATCAGACGCCATGACCGGTTAGTGACAGCGTGTAATTTTATAATCCCATTGTGAAGACTTATATCAGGGTATCCTCAGCACAAACTACTCTAATTATTTTTAAATAAACAACAATCATAATTAATTTGTTTTGGTATTTGATATCATAGTGTAGCCGTGTTTTATTAGCTGCGATGGAGTAGGTCCTCGTATTTTTACGATCAGGCATTACCATGGGATCTTCTGCCCTACCACCTATGTGCATGTGTAAATCACTATTCCAAATCCCAGACAGTCTATTTATGCAGTGAAAAACTTGGGATGAAATAAGATCTTAAAGGACAGGAGTGGATCCAGTGATAGGTATTATTAGGAAGACGCTCTCAAGGTGCAACTGAGTCGTGTAAACTTAGGTACCCCTGGTTGGTACCACATTGTGCTACAGTGGTACATGAGAAGAATGAACTTCAATTTGGTCAGGAAAAAAAAAGGCCTTTTATTTATTGAGATTGGGTGGGGCTGTGGTTTCAGATCATATTTCTAGGAATGGACAGCCTTTGTATCACTTTCTGTAAGCAAACATTGGTAAATACTGTTATAACAGACATATTGCAGAAGTGAACACTGATATAAAGCATTTTTTAATTTAGCAAAATTGGAGAAAATATAGAATATTTACGATGATGTATGAAACGAGGGGTCAAAACATAAGAGGGCAGAGAGAAAAGATTACCCGTCAAAATTTTTTTGTAATGTTAAGTATTTTATAGTAAGAGAAGTAACAATCCTTAAGCAAAGAACTGGGAAAGGGAGAGTATAACTTTATATGATGTGACTCAAAGGGCAGTACAGGATATACCAACAGAACTTAATTGGTAGTTTATCTGCTCAAGTAATTTTTTTTCTTATCTATTCTCAATTTTTGTCATATAATGTGATTATCACACACGTTATGAAAATAACCTGTCCCGTAAAATATAATTTCTAAAGGGGAGGGGGAAATGTGAAGAGAACAGTGGAGCGACAAAGGGACCAGAAATAAAATGTGCTTCAACTTGCAGCGAACATAATCATAATATCGTGGAGAGCACTGCAGTTGATCTTTGGGATGGGACAGGGCTGGTGAAATTAATTAATATGAAGAGAAACTTAAATCGACGTTCATTTTTTTTACATTTGGAAACAGCTTGGGAACATGTTGTAGAATAAAGTGAAGACGAGTATTTTAACTCGGCGATAAAAAGTGAAAGGTGATAGAGAATACACTTTGCATAGTCCTGAATATAATGTACAAAACAATATATTCTTATGTAACTTGGTTAGCATAACACGAAGTACCTTAATGAGATTTTAACTTACGGCAGAGGTCCTGTGAGCGCCAGCCGCCGGGAATGTCACCCCCGACGCTGGCACATTCCCTGTAGAAAGCGGCGAAGGATTCACAGGCACACGCCTCACGGTCCTGGGAGTCACAGTCACAGTAGTCCCAGCGGCAGGCGTTGATGTACGGCTCCACATCCACCACCTGTCAGCATCACACAACATGATCAGTGTCTTACATACGTATAACTGCAAGTATAGGAAAGCTGTGACCATCACCACCGTCAACCAAGGGCTGTGACAACACTTATTGTTAAAGTGAAGAAAATGTTTACTGTGGTTGTTGGTCGTCTTACAGCTTCTTGTCCTTATTGGTAAGTGGACGTATGTCAACGACGTATGTAGCTCTCACCTCGTCACACTGAGGGTTACAGGTACAGTACGAAGGTGTTCCAGTTCACTGTACCACCACCAGGGGGCTACAGATACAGTACCAAGGTGCTCTAGTTCACCTGTACCACCACCTGGAGGTTACAGGTACAGTACGAAGGTGTTCCAGTTCACTGTACCACCACCAGGGGGCTACAGATACAGTACCAAGGTGCTCTAGTTCACCTGTACCACCACCTGGAGGTTACAGGTACAGTACGAAGGTGTTCCAGTTCACTGTACCACCACCAGGGGGCTACAGATACAGTACCAAGGTGCTCTAGTTCACCTGTACCACCACCTGGAGGTTACAGGTACAGTACGAAGGTGTTCCAGTTCACTGTACCACCACCAGGGGGCTACAGATACAGTACCAAGGTGCTCTAGTTCACCTGTACCACCACCTGGAGGTTACAGGTACAGTACGAAGGTGTTCCAGTTCACTGTACCACCACCAGGGGGCTACAGATACAGTACCAAGGTGCTCTAGTTCACCTGTACCACCACCTGGAGGTTACAGGTACAGTACCAAGGTGCTCTAGTTCACCTGTACCACCACCTGGGGGCTACAGATACAGTACCAAGGTGCTCTAGTTCACCTGTACCACCACCTGGGGGCTACAGGTACAGTACCAAGGTGCTCTAGTTCACCTGTACCACCACCTGGAGGTTACAGGTACAGTACCAAGGTGCTCTAGTTCACCTGTACCACCACCTGGGGGCTACAGATACAGTACCAAGGTGCTCTAGTTCACCTGTACCACCACCTGGGGGCTACAGATACAGTACCAAGGTGCTCTAGTTCACCTGTACCACCACCTGGAGGCTACAGGTACAGTACCAAGGTTCTCTAGTTCACCTGTACCACCACCTGGGAGCTACAGGTACAGTACCAAGGTGCTCTAGTTCACCTGTACCACCACCTGGGGGTTTCAAATGACCATCAAAGGTTGCAGTAAGCGGAGGAACTTTACCTGGCGGCAAAAGACAAACTTCAGGTCATACTGCAGGCGAGAACAGAATTCATTTGCATCTCGAGCTTGAGCCTTACATGGGTGCTTCATCTTAGGCTGTTCCAGACACACATCTGTGGGGACAAAAAAGTTTGTAACACATTTTGCTATATAAATGTTACATTTCATGCATCCTTGACTAACTTTTCTCTAAATTTTAGGAGGTTAGTGGTACTCTGTACAGCGGTAACGAGCATAACTCTCACTAATATGATAAGTGTTCGAGTCTTGGCCCACAAACACACACACACGTAAGAAGTAAGAAGTATGATCCCACCAAACATCATAGGTCCCCGGTTTCCCTTTGTACTAACACTGGATAGATCAGCCGCCCAAAAGGTTAGTAACCTGATAAGTAGCGAAAATTATAAAAACAAAATTATGTGGACTTACAGGGAAAACAATCTGCATTTAGATAAGAAAGCAGCTAAAATGACATCGTATATATTCAACAGATCTCACTAATTATCAGACTTTTATAAAGTAACAATAAATATATGAGCACTAACCACCGAGGGTCTTGGCCTGCCAGACTTGTAGAAAAGAGTTCATGTTGGTCACCAGAGTACCATCAGGATAGCTCCAGTCATTGTCCATGTTGCCATCAAGTCGACCACACAGCCCTGACGTCCTGTTCCACAAGACCTCACTGACCTCTGCCTCCACCAGGTTCTGTGACCCAAGAGACTAAGATTAATACCATAGACCCTGAGGCGACGGTGAAATATCACGATACAATTACATCAACGGACTTTTGTCAAGAACTATGAACACTACCACGAGATGTCATGACTATCGCTCAATGTCAATAACTACAAATTGACGTTACACTCATACAATTTTCTTAACTCACCTCCAAGTACGTTATGTGATCCCCCCCCAACATTATAACTCCCACACACTAGGACCCCACACACAGGGGTCCCCACCCATTATGACCCCCACACATTAGCACCCCACACACAGTGGCCCCCACACATTATGACCCCCACACACTAAGACCCTACACACGGGTCCCCACACATTAACTCCACACATTAGGACCCCACACAGTGGCTCCCACACACAGTGGACCCCACAATATTCCCCACACACACTAGGGACCCCACACATAGGGCCTCCCACACATCATGATCCCCACACACTAGGACCTCACACACAGGGCCTCCCACACATTATGAGCCCCCACACACTAGGACCCTCTACACATTATGACTCCGAACACTAGAGACCCCACACAGGGCCCCCACATTATGACCCCCACACTAGGACGCCACACACAGGGCCTCCCACACATTATGATCCCCACACACTGAGAACAGGAACCCACACACTTAGACCCCCACACACAGAAGACCCCACACATGCTCTTCACACACAGAAACCCCCACATTATGACCTCACACAGAACCCCACACACATTATGACCCCACACAGGGCTTCCACACATTATGACCCCCCCACACACTAGGGGACCCCTGAGGGCCTCCCACACGTTATGACCCCCCCATACACAAGGGTCCCCACACATTATGACCCCCACACTAGGACCCCACACACATAGGGGCCCCACACATTATTAGTCTTCACACACTAGACCCCACACATTATGACCCCCACACACACTAGGACCTCACACAAAAGGGGCCCCCACATTATTACTCCCACACATTATTTCACACTGTGACTTCACACAGGGATCCCCACATTACGACCCCACACACTAGGACGCCAAACAAAGGGCCAGCCACACATTATGACCCCACACAGATGATGCACACACACAGGAGGCCCCACACTATGACATCCCCCACACAGGGTCCCCACACAGGGTGCCCCACACACACTAGGATGCCACACACACATTATGACCCACACACTAGGAGACACCACGCATAGGGGCCCCACACATTATGATCACACACTAGGACCTGCACAAAGGCCCCCACATTACATTCCCCACACACTAGGACTCACACACATTATGACCCCACACACACTAGGGACCCCATACACGTTATGACCCCCATACACTAGGACCCCACATACCCCCACACCCCCCACATGCAGGGGCTCCCCACACATTATGACCCACCCCGGACCCCACACACATTACAGGACCCCACACACTAGGACCCCACACACACATTATGACCCCCACATGAGACCCCACACACATTATGACCCCCACACACCCCACACATTATGATCCCCCACACAGACCCCACATTATGACCCCCACACTAGGACCCCACACACATTATGACCCCCATACACTATGACCCCCACACATTATGATCCCACTAGGGACCCCACACACATTAGGGACCCCATACTGAGACCCAACACATTTATGACCCCACACACAGGGACCCCTGCTATCAGGCCCCACAGATGACCCCCACTAGACACCACACACAGGGGGCCCCCACCTATTACCCCCACACACTAGGGAAGCCACGCACAGGGGCCCCCACACATGACCCCTATACACAGGGGCCCCCCACACATTATGACCCCCACACATTATGACCCACACACTAGGACACCACACACAGGGATCCCCACACATTATGATTCCCACACACCGGGGACCCCACCCATTATGACCACCACATACTAGGACTCCACACACAAAGGCCCCCACAATTACGACCACACACACACAGGGCCCACAGACTGTGACCCCCACACAGTAGAACCACACACACAGGGGGCCCCATAAATTATGATCCCAATACACAGGGGGTCCAGCACACTATGACCCCCACACACAGGGTCCCCCCACACAGGGTGCCCCACACACTAGGATGCCACACACACATTATGACCCACACACTAGGACACCACACATAGGGGGCCCCACACATTATGATCCCCACACACTAGGACCTCACACAAAGGAGCCCCCACACATTATTACTCCCACACACTAGGACTCCACACACATTATGACCCCCACACACACTAGGACCCCATGCACATTATGACCCCCATACACTAGACCCCACACATATTATGACCCCCACATACAGGGGTCCCACATCTCCTCCACACTAGGACCCCCTCACATAGACCCCACACTAGACCCCACATTATGACCCCCATATGACCCCACACACATTATGACCCCACACATTACCCCACACCCCACACATTATGACCCCACACACACACATTATGAACCCCCCACACCCACACACATTATACCCCCCACACACCCCATTAATACATTAGGACCCCCACACACCTGAGGGACCCCCACACACAGGGGCTCCCACATTATGACCCCACTAGACACCACACACAGGGCCCCCACACCTTTATTACCCCCACACACTAGGAAGCCACGCACAGGGGCCCCCACACATGACCCCTATACACAGGGGCCCCCCACACATTATGACCCCCACACATTATGACCCACACACTAGGACACCACACACAGGGATCCCCACACATTATGATTCCCACACACCGGGGACCCCACCCATTATGACCACCACATACTAGGACTCCACACACAAAGGCCCCCACAATTACGACCACACACACACAGGGCCCACAGACTGTGACCCCCACACAGTAGAACCACACACACAGGGGGCCCCATAAATTATGATCCCAATACACAGGGGGTCCAGCACACTATGACCCCCACACACTAGGACGCCACACACAGGTACCCCCCCGCACACTATGTACCCCACACAATAGGACGCCACACACAGGTAACCCCGCACACTTTGTCCCCCACATACAGGTACTCCCGCACACTATGACCCCCACACACGAGGATCCACAAAACACATTGTCGAGTATTACCTTCATGTCCCACTTGAGGGTGAGGCCGAGGCCCCATAGCTTGATCACCACAAAGTGCGCCACTCGTTGCACAAAAATGCCGTTAATCTGCCCAGGGATCGCCAGGTTGGTGTTCCGGTTTGACAGGCTCGGCCGTCCTGACTCTGTGAGGATGAGATTTTGTAGAGCGTCAAGGCAAGCGGAGGAAAAGGAAGATGGAGGATTGTCAGGGAAAGCAAGGAGGGAGGGAGGGAAGGAAGGATGAAGCGTAGGCAGGGGAGGAAGAAGGGGATGGAGAATATCCAGGGGAAGCAGGGAGGGGGGATGAAGGGTAGGCTGGGGAGAGAGGGAGGGGGAGGCTGATAGCTGGCCCTGAGATGGGGGAGGGGGATGAAAGGCAGGAAGGGAGGGAGGCAGGGGAGGAAAGATGTCCTGGGGAGGGCAGGGGGGAGGAAAGATGGTCAGGGGAAGGCGGGGAGAGGAAAGATGGTCAGGGGTGGGCGGGGAGGAAGATGTCAGGGGGAGGGACAAGATGTCCAGGGGGGACGAAAGATGTCCAGGGGATGGCAGGGGGGAGGAAGGAGGTCAATAGGAGGGCAGGGGAGGGGGAGGTCAATAGGAGGAGGTGGGGGAGTAGGGATGTCCAGAGGAGGACGGGGGGAGGAAAGATGTCCAGGGGAGGGTGAGGAGAGGAAGGGGATCAAGAGGAGGGCAGAGGGAGGAATAATGTCCAGGGGAGGGTGGGGGAGGAGGGAGGTCAATGGGAGGGCGGGGGAGATGGCCACACTTCTGACCCGTACACTAGAACAATACTTATACGTAACATTTTAGGATCACGTTTCTTAAATTAAAGTAGAACTGAGAAAAATAGAGATGTTAACAATTGTTAGATAGATAGATCTAAATCTAATAAATATGATCTAATTGTGTTTTAATTACATTTACTTATACCACATGACAAAGAACTAATGTGGGATATATCAGTAGCATACATTATAGAACATATTCATAAATGACAGCTCGATAATATACTCAAATGTAATGCATAAATTTGAAAATTAGAGTTTATTCCTTTTACAGGCCAATAAGAACCAGACTGACAACAAGACTTACCAGTGGCCTGAAGAATATATTCGTCATCCTCCAAGAAGATTTGAATAACTTTCTGGCACATTTGTCCTTTACAACCATCAGCATTATGCAGGTTGACAGTAAAGGTGCCTTGGGTGGAGTCCTGCAGCAGCGTGAAGGAGCACGAGCTCTCAAAGCTGGACAAGGGGGATAAAATATGTCCACGTCAAAACAGCATGTTATCTGTCTATGTACAAGGATTAATATAATGATACTGTTTTACACACATACTAAAAAAGGGGGGTGGCAGAAGACGATACCTACTCAGAGTTCAGGAAAAATAATTATATATATATATATATATATATATATATATATATATATATATATATATATATATATATATATATATATATATATATATATATATATATATATATATATATATATGGAAGTTTCTGTGTGTGTGTGTGTGTTTTTTGCAGATTAACCTTGGTAGGTATAAGTCTACGGCAGTAAACCCCGAAGGAAAAATCTGTGGTGGAGCCCCGCATCAGGCAGACATGCTTATTGAGTTCCAGTAAGACTCCAACGGCAGAATAGGCGGAAGAGGTGACCAACATGAGAACCCAACGACTACACCAGCAGATGAAAGCAATGCAAGATGGACAGGATACTAAGGTGAAACCCAACAAACTGGGCTATTGGCAGTTTATTGCAACTCTCCCTCTCCCCAATCACTGCAACACTGGATCAGGAAAAGGGAGAACCAAGATGTGTGGTTGCAGCCTGTGCAACTGCCTCACCACATAAATCATCTCACGCTCAGCCATCATCCAACTCATCCTAATTTTCAGAGTGCCGGATTTAGACTTGGCAGGGCCTGGGGCCATCGACTGTGAAAGCCCCCTCCCCCCTCCCCATAAAAAAAAAAAAAAAAACGAGTCTTCCTGGCAGGCTGGTACTCAACTTAGTCCATGGCTCAGGTCAGGGTTGAGTTTTATAATTAGTTTTTTTAAATTATGACACCACTTACACTTTGTTACTATTTTATTTTATTCCCACAAAAGTATTAAAGCAACAATTTATAAACAAGGTTCCTAAACATTATTGTTCATACATTTTACACACAATTAAATGTTCGTCTTCCTAACTTTGGCTATGCTAAACTTTCTGATACAGTAATACTTCCAGTGTCCAAGGAGCTCAACAGCTCATGTTCAATCAAAATAAGCTCAACTTGTTCAGTCTGTCTTGGCAGATAGAGTTTCTCAGTCCATTTTTTATGTTTCAGTTTTGAGAATGAGCTGTAACCTGCACAATTTGTGCACAGCATGCAAAAGATATATTTTGAGTAGAATGTTCACATTAACGAGGGTATCTACCATAGGTTAAATAAAAGTGAACCTGAACAGCTGTATTAGCCCCTGTCTTATAGGCAGAAGTATTTATATAAATGGGTTAATTACATTAGACTTATATACTTTATCACCCTCTGTAACTTTCCACTAGCTATGAGGTTGCATGTTCAGAGCATGTGATAAGGTGTGCCCACGGGAAGTCGCGTCACTTAGTGCTGAGTTAAGGATTAAGTAACCGGTTCTCTGGCCACCTATTGCGGGCAGTAGTTTGATAACTCTGACTAGAGGAAGACGTTATTGAGAGCCATCGTGGATGGTTCCGTCTTCCCTCGAGGGAGGACGTTGGATATATTTCCGTTCTTCCCTCGATGGGTTCCTACTCATTCTCACTCAACTATCTCATCATCGATAGGACGTACTTACCAGAGCTATATAAGATAGTGTTCTCAGTTAACGCTCATTACTACAGTGATTAAGTTACGGTGATAATCCTTTTTGAAAGTGCACATAGAAACCTTTTATAATACATACAAACAAAGCAACATATTGGATTTTACTACGGAAGATCCAATAAACTTTGATCTATATTTTAGTATGTCTAGAATATAAGGTAACGTGATTCACAAGTGATTGTTACAAGTGGTGACAACCCAAGAAGGTCGTTATATATATATGACAATTTCAAAAGTAACTGTTATATTCACGGTAACAGGCACCTCAACAGATACACAGTTGGTAAAGGTAGAGACATTATGTTCTCCCCGTTACTGTGGCATACAGTTACATCTGTTACTAAAAGAAACAAATCGTTATACAGCTCTTGGTTATGATCCTTGGCAGATTCATCAAGGAAAATATCTGGATCTCAATGAAGTCCAGACAACTGAACCAGCTTATCCTGAGCACTTGACAGATTACCTTAATCTGATAACAAACCGAACTTCATAAGCCTGTGACCTCCTATAAAGAGCACTGACAAGGTTGACCACAATGAGGAAGAACTGTTGCCTGAATTTCTCCCTCAATGATCTGGGATTACTTTCTTATGTTCCTTCTGCAAATCACTGTCGCCTCAGCTTTCCAGTATATTCTGTATTCTCTCCTCCACTACACATTGTCTTTCTTCTTGCTTCGTACTCTCCAAACTTGAATCTCTCCTCTTCAACAAAATGATTGAGTGGTTTGTAGAGCTTCACAGTGGTGCTTAGAGTTGTACCCTCTTTCTTCATACTGATGTTAGTTGCTTGAAACCGTTCTAGAACAGTTCCCCAGAAACACAAAAGTAGGGTAAATTCTAACTTGTCCATTTTTCACAAGACTGCCAACTATGGCCTTGTGTCAGGTTTCTGTCTTCTTCTATTGTTGACACACATCATTTGATAACATTGTAGCCTTTCAAGACTGCATTGACTACATCATGTCAGGCTGACCAGTGAGTATTTGAGAATTGCTTTACTACACTCAGGCCCAGTGGAGCCACTTTATCGGTCAACAATTTCCATCTGCTTGTGGATCCAGATAAGAAAGTGTAAAGCTCATTTACAAATGAGAAGAGATTAACAGCTTCAATACAACAGGGAGCTGCTACCTCTCCAACGGGCGTGAGTGAACGTGCAGCACAGGGGACATAATCAGCATACTTGCATTCTCTTTTGATCAATGCCTGCACACCTTGCTACTTCCCACTCATATTGGCCGACTACGACAGTTTCCGATGTCAATGCCTTGAGAGGCCAAAAAATTGGGTGTGAGTGAAGAAGGGGTATACTTTACGAATCTCACAACAGGCCGTATGGTAAATCTAAATGTCGCATTTTAGGGCTATAATTGTCAGTTCGGATATATCCGAATTTCGCACTCAATTATCATAATATAATCAGCTAGGGAGGCCTTTGCTGTCAGATATTTAAAAAAACCCTGCCAATTTGGAACAGTTTCAATCAATTTCTATAACCATGTGGTAGTACACACCAACTACCATGTTGCCTTTTGTCTTTCTTAAGGTAAACACCCCACACACAATCATAGATCATGACACTTAAATTGAATAAGACATTCAGTGTTCGTTTACATTTCAATATTTGCGTAATTGGCATTATTCATAATGATAGATATCAAAATATAAGACTGAGCCTAGAGGGGTCACAAGGGTCACCATAGCTTTTGTACACCAAATTATGATGAAATATAAAATTTTTATAATACATTATTTTTTTAAAAGGCCCCTTGTATCTTCAGGGCCCGGGGCCATGGCCCCAATGGCCCCTTTGTAAATCCAGCACTGAGTTTTCATCATCATCAAAACCCCAAAACCCCCAAAAGTCCTATGACGACAGGCGAGTGGCGATGGGGAAAGGCAGAGAGGACTGCTGGCAGTCTCTAGTCACAACTTAACACATAAAATGGTTGTTTATGCACTGGGATCTAGGCAGCAGTGCAATCCAGTCTTGTCTGTGCGACTGAGCAGCCTTTTCCAGGGCCACTCTGGTCACTCCACATGGGGAGGGGGCTAGAAAGGGTGCTCTAAACATAGCCTGCCTGAAGAACCAACCTGACTGAGCAACCGCACCCAGTAAGGTCATCCTATTGCAGTCGAAAACATAATTACAGATCAAAGCAAAAACAAATTATACAACCTCTTACGGTCGGTGCATGGAATGTCAGGACCCTTCTGGATACTGGCACAAATAAACATCCTGATAGAAGAACCGCCCTTGTGGCAAAAGAGCTGGCTAGGTATAACAACGACATAGAAGCCATTAGTGAGTCCCAGCTCTCAACAGAGGGTCACCTCACAGAACAGGAGTCTGGCTATACCGTCTTCTAGAAGGGGATAGTCTTAATACAGAGAGAGAGAGAGAGAGAGAGAGAGAGAGAGAGAGAGAGAGAGAGAGAGAGAGAGAGTCTTTCGGTTAACAAATTTATTGACAAAGCTTGGACTACAGTTTGCTTATTCTGAGTAATTCAGTCAGGTCTGGACACTGAGGGTGGTATCACTTCTCACTACCACGCAGGACAGAAGTTCATACACAAAGAAATAGATCATATTCATTAACAGTATATACGAGTCATGTGGGTGACATCACTGTTCACTGCCATGCAGGACAATGGTTCATATACATTAGAAGTCATATTCTAATTGAGGACTAATCAGTGTGGGCGAGCAATTTTGGATAAACAGCAAGAATGTCCTCAAGCACCCCTGATTCAATGTAATACTTGTAATTACAAAGTCCATGATACAACAAGCCGGATGGCCTGAAGTCATTGACAGTGTCATATTCAATAATAAAATGTTCCAGTGTATACTTTAAAGGTTTATCACAAAGTTTACATGACGTGTGTTCCAGTATGGGTACAGCGTCACTAACTTGCCAGATGTGTCTGTATCCTAGCCTAATTCTAGCCACGTCTGCTTCACATTGTCTGGTTCTGTCCTTATGCTGGCCATACCGGTACCACTTGTCACAAAATTTGTCATGTTAACTAATGCTACAACTACCAGTGTCATGATCGTAATGATGGCTAGCCTGTTAAAACCTAATGATTCATATTACGCTACACGTCCACAAAACCTTCCAAGTCTCCCAGTGGAAACGTCCTCCATTTTCTCTGTTTCTTTGATGACGTCATACAGGTGCCATATTTTTGTTGACCGAGTTTGTAAACTCTTTCTCCTACCGAGACCTTGTAACCCATGTGCAAGTGTTACACTAACGTAGCTGATGTGCTTTAAGTGAAGTATTTTTACGTCCTTAACGTCCTTTTGAAACGTTGATGTTCGTTTTCAACCGTTAGTACGCTCACAGATCCTCACCCCACAGGTCCCTGTCGGAGCCTAGGCCATGTCTGTAGCTTGGATGACGCATCCACTGTTTGGGAGGTGGATGAAGGCCATAGAATCGGTAAACTCCGTGAATCCCGAGCGTCAAGAATCCACTACCACCTATGGGCCCCATAGCTGGCCAGCCTCCCCCTAATGCTAACTGCCCACGTGGTGACACCGGATCATCAGGCCCCACAAACAACTGCCAGCCCCCATCATTGGTGGACGAGTCCATGACTCAGTAGGGCTATTTGGTGGTGTGTTATTTCACCGGAATTATAGGAGTTTGTTGGAAGGTGCCACGTGGTGAGGAGACTGCCACTTGAGTATTACTCCTGATGCTGTTGAGTGTTATGTCTGGTTCTGCTTGATCAAGCAGGTGTGGTAACTGGCATCACGCCACAGGTTTTAATGGTGCTAAGGTGCTGTGAGGGTTTGTGTGTGTTATTGTGTGTACACCCAGTCGTGGTGTAAGTAAATTGGGCCTTAGGGCCATAGTACAAAGCGAGTGCCTATTTGTGCATTAATATAATGTCATTGTAATAACCATTTTGTGCTTTCTATAAACCATTGTATTTGTATGTTGGGTCTATTATTCACCTGCAGTTGTTCACCGTTATTCCTTCCTATTACTTGATACCAAAATTACATGTACCCATGGGCCTAACCCTCGAGTCACGCTACCACAGGTCAGTATTAAAGTTAAAGTAATGTTATAAGAGTCCAAGCTCTTATAAATGGTGGCACAGGTGGTGATGTAATTTACATGGCATCGAGTTGGGAGGAATGAATGTGATACTGTAGGGTTTTTTTTTTTTTTAACCAATTTGTATAACCAATTCTCTGTACGGGTATCTAATAACCATTCCACTGTAACTAACGAGTATTTCAGATTGCTAATAATTTTGTTCCGTATTTTTCCAAGGTACAGTTTTTTTTTCTGTGGTTGTGCGAAGAAAGTGAAATAACAGTTCAAAGAAATACCTCACTAAGTTAGGTTAGAAAAACAGTTGCCTCAAAAGAAAAGTCTTGTTTAAAGTAAATGATACATTCAATAGTAACTTAGGTGTAGAGATGTTAGATGAGGTTCATAAATATATGAAGAATTTTGATGTGTAATAATCTGCCCAAATTTTTTTCCGCTGTTATCTTAGTTATTACTTACAGACAATGAGTATATGTTCGGGCCTTGGCACTAGAGTTTTGTGAAATGTTTTCATCATGAGAGTGCCCAGTGCTTCACTTCTGAGTTGCTAACAGAAGTCTTGCACTGTATACAAAGGTTAAATGGATGCTAACTTTGTACTTGTAATATTCTTTAGTTTATGTGTTAGGTAGGACATATATTTCATTACTTAGTATCTCGGGGTGTTTTACAGTTCCCTATATTAATATTTCTATGTGTATGCTATAAGTGTAATGTGTACTGTAATCAGGTGTTAACCCCAGATTTTCTTTAATGCAGAGTGGTTCATTATTTGGTGATACACTATATGTTATATGAACTCTAATGCCGGTATACTTTCAGAGTACTGTATTATGTATGAGGACCTCATGGTGATACGGTATATGGAAAGTGTTATACAAGTGTATGGACCAGCAATTGTGAGTACAGAAATTCGTGAAGTGTTCACGCAGTGTTGCACCATACAGAGTTTGTGAATAGCAAATACCATTGTTTGGAGTAGGTACAGTAAATGTGCCCGGAAAAAGTATATTCACCTGTGAAGCCTTTAAATAAAATTGTCTCAGGATATTCTCATGCAATATTATCATATTTTTGGGAGATTAATACTCTGAACAGTATTTTGAGCAGTTGATGCCTTGAATGTTAAGTCGTCTTGCAGAAAGTCAGTCGAGTCCCAGTCCTTGTGTCTTTGAGTGTGTACTGTGCATGATGTTGTAGCTACAGTTGGTTGTAGTTGTTAATTTTTTGTAACGCGATGGCAGATGCTAACGCGGATCAGGGGACCGTGGCAACCAAAACCGCGGGTAGCTAGCAACGGAAGTCCAAGCTCTTCGAGCTAAACTCGCTAAAGCCATGGGTAAAGGAGGAGAAAGCCAGTGGTGAGACTGGATCTTTAAGAAGCAGTGGGCTTTTAAAGTGAACCTCCTTGGGTGTTGATGTGTAGTTGATAGTGAAGTGCATAATCTGTTGGAGGTAACTTTTGATAATAAGAAGTAAAAAAAAAAAATGGAGAGAAAAAAGAAAGAATTGAGGATTTTTTTTTATTGAAAGTATTTTATAAAGGGATTGTCAATTTGCAGTAAAGACAGAAATTGGAAGATGGATTGGCAGTTATGCAATCATCTGATGGGTATCTGTTACTTCTGTAGTTTGAGTAAAGATACCAGTTGTGAGTTCTCAAGTTCTGGTTTGTAAGTCCTACGTAGGCTTGTTGTTGGTGTAGAGTTCGAGGCTTTCAGGCGAGTACCGGGCATGGAAGCATGGCGCCGATACTTCTACAGTACATGGCAAATGCCATAAGTACAGACAGTTTTTGGTTTGGTTGTGTTCTCATAAGGACGGTTTCGTTTTGCATTGGATTCTTGGGAATACCCGCTCGTTCGGAATCCCTCGAATGTTGCTGCCTCTCGCGAGTGCGACACGACTCTTTAGAATAAAGTCAAACAAATCATTCCTTCAACTTGATGGGGTCCGTTCATCTATATTCTAGCTTGAGAAATCTATGTTAAATCTCAAGGTGTCCTGTAAGCATTTGACTAATTGCTTTAAAGAAACTTTCCTGTTACCTATGAATATTAAAATTTGAGTTCTGTAAGTAAATATTTTTGGGTGTGCACTTTATCTACCAATATGAGGGAGTATTTTGTAATATGTAACATGATTTATTGTATGGTATGTTGTATCTGTAACACCATTTATTATTATTGCATGATATGTTGCATCTGTAACCCCATGTATTATTATTTTTGGTGCCATTATGTCATGATGTATGTATCCCAATATTTTTTTATGAAGGTTTGTCACATTTTATATGTATGTTAACAGATTTCCATTTCTTTTGCCCAATTCAGACCACCAGTAGGGAATTATTTTTCTATTTTTATTGGTATAATGTATGTGAATTATTTGTGTATGGTTAAGTATATTTTGTATTAATCATTTAATGTGTATGTAACTACTTACATGTTTTCTGAACGTTGCCGCATAATATGAATCTTGGGGAACGGGGGGGATTTATCATGATCGTAATGACGGCCAGCCTGTTAAAACCTAATGATTCAGATTACGCTACACATCCACAAAACCGTCTGAGTCTCCCAGTGGAAACGTCCACCATTTTCTCTGTTTCTTTGATGACGTCATACAGGTGCCGTATTTTTGTTGACCAAGTTTGTAAACTCTTTCTCCTACCGAGACCTTGTAACCCCTTTTCACTTATGAATATCAGAGACCCTGATACTCATAGTGAAATTGTTGGAAGGATGTTAACTATGGAATTAGTTAATTTACCTGAAAGGGAACATTTAGACCTGCTTCTTGGTGGATGTAGTAGGACGCTACTCGCTTAGGCTCCGCACACCGGGATTGCCATGCAGACCTTTTGTGATCAATTTAATTCTTGCCTTTGATAGCTCAGTCAGAGCATATGTGTGTGAATGAAATCGAGTTCGTAGTCTCAGTTTCAAACATCAGAGTGTACAGTAACGTAATGCAGTGAAATGGTCGAGCAAGTAGAATTTGTGACTTAGCGTGGGTGGAGGGTGCTTTTCAAACCGTTAGTACGATCACTGATCCTCACCCCGCAGGTATGTCATTCCACCCCTCAAGTTGTAACTTGCTATTTTAAGTGATTTGACCTAATTAATAGTTTGATTGTGCAAGTGTTACAGTAACGTAGCTGATGTGCTTTGAGTGAAGTATTTTTACGTCCTTAACGTCCTTTTGAAACGTTGATGTTCGTTTTCAACCGTTGGTATGCTCACCGATCCTCACCCCACAGGTCCCTGTCAGAGCCAAGGCAATGTCTGTAGCTTGGATGACGCATCCACTGTTTGGGAGGTGGATGAAGGCCATAGAATCAGTTAACTCCGTGAATCCCGAGCGTCAAGAATCCACTACCACCTATGGGCCCCATAGCTGGCCAGCCTCCCCCTAACGCTAACTGCCCACGTGGTGACACCGGATCATCAGGCCCCACAAACAACTACCAGCCCCCATCATTGGTGGAGGAGTCCATGACTCAGTAGGGCTATTTGGTGGTGTGTTATTCCACCGGAATTATCGGAATTTGTTGGAAGGTGCCACGTGGTGAGGAGACTACCATGGCTGCCGCTTGAGTATTACTCCTGATGCTGTTGAGTGTTATGTCTGGTTCTGCTTGAGCAAGCAGGTGTGGTAACTGGCGTCACTGCCATGGGTTTTAATGGTGCTAAGGTGCTGTGAGAGTTCATGTGTGTTATTGTGTATGTACACCCAGTCGGGGTGTAAGTAAATTGGGCCTTAGGGCCATAGTACAAAGCGAGTTCTTTTTTGTTCATTAATATAACGTCATTTTAATAACCATTTTGTGTTTTTAATAAACCATTGTATTTGTATGTTGGGTCTATTATTCACCTGCAGCTGTTCACCGTTATTCCTTCCTGTTACTTGATACCAAAATTACATATACCCATGGGCCTAACCCTCGAGTCACGCTACCACAGGTCAGTATTAAAGTTAAAGTAATGTTATAAGAGTCCAAGCTCTTATACCAGGTCTCTCTGCATTTCTCATTTCTTCGAGATCCGAGTTCATCCGCTAGGCACCGGTTGGACGCCACCCTCCGGGAGGCTCCACATTGTCTCACTCTTCAGTCCCTAAAACAACTTCTTCCACCAATAGGTCATTAATGGTGTATGTAAGTTCCACCATGTTTTTCACTACAACGGTACAGCAAAGTATATTTTTTTTAGCATTAAACTGTTACTTTAGTGTCTAATTATCACTACATATAACACCACCCATCATCACTACATATAACATCATCCATCATCACTACATATAACAACATCCATCATCACTACATATAACACCATCTATCATCGCTACATATAACACCACCCATCATCACTACATATAACAATATCCATCATCATTACATATAACACCATCCATCATCACTACAGATCAGTAAAGTAGTACCGAGATTCTCGTGTGGACACACACGGAAGGACGCCACCCTCCGGGAGGCTCCACATCATCTCACTGTAGTGCATTAGGGTAGACAACATTTTTGGTTTTGCCATTAGCAGCAAGTGTGTACAGATTTTTGACAGTTCCCAATCTGGAGCATCTAACATAGAACTGTCAATGAGAGAAACAAAGAAACACTTGCTATCCATGCCAAGTTTGGTCCGGGCGGCTCATTCGCTAGGCCACGGTAGGACGACACCCGCCGGGAAGCTCCACATTGTCTCACTGTTCAATTCCCAAAACTACTTCTTCCATCAATATTTCATTAACGGTGTATGTAAGTTCCACTACAACAGTACAGCAAAGTATATTTTTTTTAGCATTAAGCTGTTATTTTTTTATTGTCTAATCATCACTACATATAACACCATCCATCATCACTACATGTAACACCATCCATCATCACTACATATAACTTCATCCATCATCACTACATATAACTTCATCCATCATCACTACATGTAACACCATCCATCATCACTACATATAACACCATCCATCATCACTACATATAACACCATCCATCATCACTACATATAACATCCTCCATCATCACTACATATAACTTCATCCATCATCACTACATATAACACCATCCATCATTACTACATATAACACCACCCATCATCACTACATATAACACCACCCATCATCACTACATATAACATCATCCATCATCACTACATATAACATCACCCATCATCACTACATATAACACCCTCCATCATCACTACATATAACACCATCCATCATCACTACATATAACATCCTCCATCATCACTACACATAACATCATCCATTATCACTACATATAACATCATCCATCATCGCTACATATAACATCCTCCATCATCACTACACAACATCATCCACCATCACTACATATAACACCATCGATCATCGCTACATATAACACCACCCATCATCACTACATATAATAACATCATCACTACATATAACACCATCATCACTACATATAACACCATCCATCATCACTACATATAACACCATCCATCATCACTACAGATCGGTAAAGTAGTTTCCGAGATTTTCGTGCGGACACACACACCCTCCTCTGTATATATACACCTTGATTTGTATTACTCTCTCTAGTCTGTACTCACCCCTGAAGATGTGAATTACACGAAAGCGCTTGGGAACTTCGTGTTTTCTTCTTCCCTTGTGGTTATCAGCATATATATATATATATATATATATATATATATATATATATATATATATATATATATATATATATATATATATATATATATATGTCATAACAAAGAAACAAGGAAAAAGTAACATATTTGGATAATCTTGTCAACTAGTTTCCATTTTACTGTCAACACAATTCCAGTAGGTCACTACTATAGCGTTGACGAGGTTATCTCTACATCCACCATTCCATATGACCAAGAATACAATTATTATGTGGTACAACAATTCAGCATTGTCAGTCAGACTCACCTGTAAATATTGTTGTCAAAGGACTTGTAGTGTGTGCCAGCCCAAGTGAAGCATAAGCCTTGGCGTCTTTTCTGGGTGGTTGTGCTGGTAATGATGGTAACGTTCGTTTCCCTGACAGTTGTATTGACAGCTAAGAAACCTTAAAAAGAGAAAAGAATAATAATAATTCTACTAGACCTTTGTCAGTGATGAATAACATAATCTAAAACTTACCTTCGTGTTCATAAGATTTAATAAATACCCACTTTAAAAAAATTCACAAATGTACCAAGGTTACAAGTAAGCCGAGACAGCGCCAGGGCATTCAACGCCCGAGGCAATATGAATATTTGCTCCCCATGATCCACAGTGCTGCACCCCACACCCATAACCCTCCAAAAGTAAAATTATAATGCAATATTTTCTTAGCAAAATATTTAAACAAAAAAATAAAAATCATAACTGCAAAAATCATGATACAAGCCTGTCTGTATGATCCTAGTGTATGCATAAGAAATAAATGCTACAGCTAGGAACTCGTGAACTACATAGTCCTTGTACAAATTGTCTAATCAGATCCTTGGTATCAAATTTTAGGAGTAAGTAACTGGCTCCCTGGCCATCTATTGCGGGCAGTAGTTTGGCATCACTCACTAGAGGAAGACGTTATTTAGAGTCATCCCTGATGTGCTCCGACTTTCCTTGAGGGAGGACTTTGGATATATTCCGTTCTCCCTCGAGGGGTCTCTACTCAGATCACTCCCACATCAATCGGACGTATTAAGCAGAGCTACTCTAACATGGCCTCCGTCCTCATTTAATACTCATAGCTACAGTGATTAAGTTGTGGTGATAAATACACTTGAACTGTATATAAGATACTTTCCTAATAAATTAAAAAAGGACAGTTGGTTTTTCGCTACTAAGACCCCCATAAGCTTTTACATGGTCCAGCTCCATTAACTCGTCAAGAATCAATGGTTAAGGGCAAGAACATGTGCTTACGGCACACGGGTGATGGCGGCGCCCACTCATGGTTAAATGTTCCGGTCTTCGTGTAAATCAGGGGTCGGCAACCTTTTTATATTAGTCGGCCACTTCAGCTGGCAAATATGTATGTATGGCGGCCATTTTGGATTTTCAAATATGACCACCGGCGAAGGACTTTATCTCAATATTTCAGCTTCTAGACCATCCAGTGTCTTCCCGTTAACGGCTAAACATACATATTTAGTGGCAAAGGCAGAATCCGAGAAAAAAAGCCAACACCTCCCGACTGCAAAATTTGACCACTGCTGACTTTGTAAAGAAATTCCAAGACAGGCGATCCAGGAATACTATGTTCAAATCAATGATGAACTACCTACACCGTGTAGACACACTCGTGTTCTTTGTGGCAGCATCTCGTAATGCTGATCTGATGCTCCATATTGAAGCTGGAGATGCACTGGGCAAGCTGCTCTTTGATGGACCGGATCAAGTACAAGCAACTCTGACCCCGATACAACACCGACATGTATAACCTGAGAACCAACCACACTGAGATCTGGAGAGAACTTGGGGCAGGCAACATATCAGGCACCAATTCCTTTTGTATTCATTGGTGCAGACTAAGCATGTAAACATCTGAAGAGGGTTCAATCTCGTCTCGTTGACCTCTCCAACAACGCTAATGCAAGATAGAAATTCTTCATGGCCACACCAGAACTCTCAAGCCTGTCTAGAGAGTTCAAGAATCAGTTCGGTATGGAACATGGCAAGATCACAGAGCATCATGACCTTGGACCGAATGCAGTCAAGAAGGAGCAGACGCAGTAGACACAATCAGGGTGGCCATACTTAGTCACGGCAACCCATTTGCAACTGAAAGGGACAGGTTGCTCAATCAGATCACCCATGCCTACATCCCAGATGAGTATGTATACAATTTCGGAAATGTGTTCCTACACCTTCTGTGGTCACCCGTGTCTCCAAACGGCCAACAAGTATAACCTATAGTAAACCTATTCACCAATCACGTCCATCGTTACACGACCAATACCCATTCATTCACAAATAGTGATACTACTACTACGGCGTTGCGGTTCGGAGACACGTGTTACCAGAGGGGTGTAGGAACACATGTCCTCAACTGTACCACAAATATCGAAGATTGATGCCACTGATTAAAAGATCTGTGATAACTACGTGTCGGAACGATCAATAGGGATGTCGGCCTTTGGGAACCAGTGAAGAAAGATAGCAACAAAATGTCCATGTCTGCAAACAAGAAACCGCTGTGAAACTGCGAGACAATACTGTAGACCTAAAAAAGGCCAAGGATCTGTATTGATGACTTATGGTCCTTGCCAGATCAAAGACACATTGATCAGAAACACACCATTTGAGACTACGAGTTCATTCTGACACCAAGGGTACCGTTTGCCCCAGATAGCAGAATGCTGCAATGCACGGACAAGTCAAAGTTGATCCGCCATCTCGAGAAGTTAGGAACAGCTGAAATATCCCTGGAAGATCAACAACAGACCCACACTGTAAGCATCCAGCAGCAAGATGCAATGGACATCGAAACCATCGATTCCACATCTAGTGAAGATCCCAATCCCAGCCGGAAAATTCCAATTGTGGATGGTATAGTGATTGTGCAGAAACTGATAAAGAAGCTTGCAACAACAATGGCAGCGAAAGATCTCAGTGGCTGCTTCAATGACAGAATGATATATCTCTAATAAGAGACTGTGATGAAATCATTCTCAGGTTTGATACCTACAAGCTGAAAAGGAGACAAGGAAAGCACCCAGTCCAGTATCAAATCAAAGATGACACACACATCAAAACACATCCCCATGAGCCGCTTCCTTTCCCATGGCAAAACAAAGGCTGATCTCACCGATCACCTTGGAGCAAAAAGCATAGGATACAACAAGGACTTTGCCAAGCTGATCCTCACGTCTGCTGCAGGACAGATAGGAGAAAAGGGAACAACGATGAAGAAGCTGAAACACTGCTGGTCCAACTGGCAGTACTGGCATCACACCGAAACCCATCTGATGCACACCTGGTGTTCTTCTCTCCAGACACTTCCATGCATTCACAGGGGCAGACAACACTAGGAGCTTCTCTAGAATTGGCAAAAAAACCTGGCTGACAGCAGGTTGAATATGTCATCAAGGCTCTACGGATGCTTACAGAGGCCCCTGACGTGACTGAAAAATGCTGTCCACATTAGCTGCATTCGTGTGTGCTGCATACTCACCAAAACGCATCCAGATTGAGAGCATCCCTGAACTGCAATGGCATCTTTCTTGCAAGCACTTGTCTGAAAGTCACAGCTTTCTCGTACCCTTGGCACTCTTAAGAAAGAGATCCTGGGAGTACATGACCAGGCTAGAGTATGGGGTCAGACAAGTATCGCTCAGCAGGAGATCCTGGATCCACTTCATGGCTTCTACAAGGACACCGATGGTCAAGTGAAGCCGATGCCTACGGAGGTCCTCTCAGCCCTTAAGGCTATCACCGAGATGGTTAGATGCCAGTGCAGAGGAGATAGTTCCTCTTCCAGATGCTCTTGTAGATCAAAGGACTTAACATGAACAGATCTCTGGCTGTGCAGCACAAAGTGCAAGAATGATGAAGATTCTCGGGACACTACATTGACGAGAGTGATAATGGTGATGATTATGATTAATGTTTCACAGTAAACGATTTTGTCTAATCATACTGAGTTCTATTATGCTGATAGGCTTTCCTTTAAGGATATTTAGATGTAATTATTTAATAATGCTGACTAAGTATAAAACATTGTACTTGGTACCACTGGAGTCTTTGTCCTGATAATGTAGGTTTAGTTATTATAATCAAGACTCATGGTGGCTTAGAAGCTGAAATATTGAAAAAATGCTTTCGCTGGTGATCATTTTTGATAATCAAAGATGGCAACCATACATACTTCCGGGAAAATGGAAACATTGGTTTTCTGGTTTACAAAATGTATTGGTTTGAAAATCTCGCCAAAAAACTGAACGCCAGTCAAACTCGGAGCACAGTGAGCCGTACTAATACAATATATAGAAAACACCATACTGACACACACTCCAGTTTACAGGCATATAAAATCTGGTCACTTGTCAAACAGAATTCTTTCTCTTCCTACAAATTTCAACTGCATGAGCCCAACTTAGTGGAGTGACACCCATCTCGCTACAGGATTTCAAAACTCAACTTCAAACTTGAGCATTTTGGAACCCAGAGGCTGCATACTAAAAATGCCTCGTCAGTTTTGTACAGTAGCAGAGATACAGTACCGCAACTTACAGACGCCTTACAGTCCCGTAAATTTCTTATACTCAACATTTAATTACGGGTCCGTAAGCAGTCTGTAACTCTAGTGTTTACACTGTAAATTCACTTCGCTTTTCCGAAAGTAGATGGCAGTGCATGAGCTAGTTGGCCAATCGTCGCCAGCTAACAAAATCATCAACCAATCACAAAAGGAGAAATCAGCCGAGATCGATTCAAGTGATAGTTACTAAATTTACTTCAAGCGTCATCAGTGAAGATGGAATTATCTTTGAATAATACTTGAGGACAATGGTCACCTTAACATCACGTAACATTACCTTACCTAATCTAACCAAACTTACCTTTACCTAACTTAACCTAATATAACCTTTACCTAACCTAACCTCAATATACCTAACTTACCTAACCTAACTTTACCTAACCTTTATCAAACTTAACCTTACCTAACCTAACCTTTTCTTTTTTATAATCCATTCACAGAGATAATCAAAGGTTATAATACACAATAGTGGCATCCTAAGTTACCTTTATATATCATCAACAGATTTATAGATATGTTGGAGAAATGATTATAAAAGTTTGTTATCTCTGCAAATGTATTTTTTTTTAAAGATATTGACATTTTTCTAGAGAGCATAATTGTTTATCATGTGCATTGCGGCTTTGTTAGGTTAGGTTAGGTTAGGTTAGGTTAGGTTAGGTGACGTTAGGTTTGGTTAGGTTAGGTAGGGTCACGTTAGGTCGGATAAGGTAAGGTAAGATTAGGAAAGGTTATGTTTTGTAAGGCTAAGATACATTTCACAAATTTTGTCGCGAAAAAAAATCACTACTGAATGTATCAGATAAAAACATCTGAACAATTATTTTTCCAATTAAATGTTGCTCTACCACTGTTAATTTTAACTCCGTTTTTTATTAGGTTTGATAAACTTAGATTGTGTTAGGTATTATTTAACTCTGAGTCATGGGTACTTCCTGGATACTTGATAGAATAGCTTATTATAAGTTGGTCTTAGCAAAGGCGAAGTCTAAGTAATAATGTTCACATGACTTCGTATTTGGCTTTCATTGCTGACGGACATCTACGGCTATACCATATTAATGAGGTCTATCTGCAAGTTTACTCAGTCATAAAAAAATATTTGTATCATAATTCTTCTATTTTGGTACAAATTACTTGAAAAGTTGTAAGAAGACAAATGATGCGTCTCTTCCATTCTGTGACAAATATAAACACACTCAAGCCTCCCCTTATCGTAAAAAAAAAAGTAACTAGAAATACAAACTGTAATGTCATATTTTAGTATGTTGATGTACAAAATTTTTTCTTCATTATTCGATGATAAATCAAGTCTAACAAGCATTACAACATATATTATTAATTTTTTGTGCAATCGGGAAAAAGCGACTTCCTATATCCGGGTTGAGCATGTTACAGCGCCTAAGGAGGTGCTGTAAGTTATGGCCTCGAATACAAACTCACTTACTGAGCCCACTGACAAATATTTGTTTTGAGTATACCGATCGAAGACTGTAAGTCCAGTTACAGGGTAAACAAAGAGATACAGTCCCGTAAATATTTTTGAGTATGCGACCCGTGTACTGTCTGTCTTTTGTAACATATCTTACTATCATTACTGAGACCCAATTCTGTTGCTGAAATTCATCACTAATATTTACAGCAATACACAGTTTACTTAAGTTTAAAATAAATTCTTCAAGTGTTTTTAAAAACTCATCATGATGTTTGAACTTACTGTAGTCACACAAGGGTACGGGTGATGGGGACCAAACGCCGGTGGAATAGTCACAGCTGTAGAAGGATGTCGCAGGAAACGTAAACTCCACTTCAAGTGGGCAGGTCAACACACACCCAAACATCATACCTTCTCCAGAGCAGTTAAAGTTTCCGTTAAATTTGAGGTTCTTAGGGTCGCAGGTTGAGATGTCTGCAAGAGAATCTCTGTGAGGATCGATAATGTTGTAATTGATTTTTAAGACTTATTGGTAACAAGTCTAATTAGCAAACATCTTCAAAGCTAAAAAAAATATTAGTTACTAAAACACCAAAAAAGGAGAAAAAAATAGAGAAGCTTTATGATGTTATTAATGCGAGGTAGACAAGGGAGACCAAGTACAGTACTGTATAGCAATAGACTCACGGTAACGGCAGATGTCACCACGGTACTCTGGGGTACACTGGCACACATTGGGAACGATGCACTTGCCCTCGTTCATGCAAGGGGGGTCACATATGGCTGCAGGGAGACAGTTGGTTTAGTGGATGTAACCTTAATGTTTAAATTATGTAGACTTTTATTTACAGGCATAATCTCCAGTATAAAGTACTTGTTGATATTTATTTTTATTTATCATAGTAAACTTATCAACTCCTTGAATACTTTAACTCTTAACTGCGCACATAGCTACAAGTGAACACAAAAACAAAACATTTAACAATATCAAGTAGGTGAAGGTTCCCTTACAGGAGGAAATTTACAGTAGCAAAACATCCTGGTGCTCATGTTCCTTCACAACTGAATAATGACAATATTGTGAATAACTAATCCAGATCCTGAAAAAAAAAAAAATTATCAAATATATTGTATTACTTCCTTACAACAACTTCATCGAAACCACTTTGTTTCTTGAGGGAGGTTTTCTCGCACACAAACAACCAAAGACTGACAGATGAACAGTATTTTCAGTTTACCTCCACTACATGACTAGATGAATTAAATAGAAATGCATATACTGTTGTAGTGGACGTCTCCCCTACAACTGCTATCCGCATTCCGATGCGCCGCCGTATCCTAGCAACCAAGCGAGCGACGACAGCAGATGGTACGGTAACTTAGCAACGAAACTAGTGACAGGCGACTTTCTCGGGTTTTCCCAACATGACTCATAGAGGACTCGCGGCTGCTGGGTATATAAGCTCTGTCTCTCCATTGAGATTCATTCTGCCCATCTTCCTGAACAAGCAACACCTCCTCCAGCAAGCTCCACGCTGTCAGCATTCATTCAACCAGGAGGCCAGCAACAGGCAACATCTTCTCTAACGAAGCTCCTGCACATCTACCTCCTACAACACGCTACTCACCGAACGTCTCTACCGAGCAGCCCCTCACCACACGGCACCTCCAGCACCAGACTGTCTATCATATAACTTATATTATACAAGAAAACCACCTTAGAGTTTCCATCCATCCTGAGTGCTAGACAACGTTATAACACGAATTCCTACACTGTATATGAGAAGTTGCATAAGACAGTAACGAGTCTACACTTTTTTATAAGAAAATCGAGCCTCAAAGTTTTACAGCAAAGAGAAACGCAGAACATCGCCAATTATATTATTTTTGGATATTAACAAGGATTCTGAGATTATAGTGTAGTGGATCTCTCCATTACAATACTCCCCCTCCCCTCCCCTCCGGGCGCTGCATATATAATATATTTTATATAAGAAAACCACCACCTAGAGTTTCCATCCATCCCGAGTGCTAGACAACATAATATCACGTGACCCAACAATAGCAAGATAGCTCGTTCAAATGGGCAAACGAGTTCACGCCCCAAGGTGGCGTCGCCAAGAGGCCAGCAAGTAAAACAGTTAACACATTCAACCAATAGCGTTTTTACATGATATTGTGCTATAACACCAGATTATTCAAGAAAAACAATTTGTACAAGTCAGTAGGTTATTGATGTCCACTTTGGATATATAGGGATAACTTATCAAAGCAAAACATTGATTTTTTTGCAGCAAAATATAATTATTTGCCTACTTAAAGGAATATTATCCCTCAGGTTATTCAGTAAGAGCGATTGTGGTAGCTACAGCTTTACATCAGTTTTATACAATTTAATAGGAACAAAAATCTTTTAGAGAGTTAATCAATGCACTTTATTGCAGTTTTTTAATATGCTACAATTTTAGTAGTGACAAACAGAAAGTCACAGTATTTATAAGTGGTAACAGACTTGGCAATGGCACCATTTTTTCACATATTATATTCTGCTCGCCAGTTTATTGGTGACCAAATTTAAGAAAAAAGTACAGTACAACTTCAGAGCTACAGAGCTAACAATGAATTGCAGGAAACTTACTTTACACTTTAATTTTATCCTCTTCGCCACTGAATGACTGATCAATTCATTAGGCGTTCGAGCGATCGGTCACGTCTCTGTTACGCACTGTTGGCAAATACTGAGGATGTACTGGCTCCAAAATGAATCAAAACCTGCGCCAGTGAAAGAGCTCACACTCGATGCCGTCACAATACTCCGAAAAAGTTTTCCTCGCAATTTTCTGGACTTGAGGCTTTTTCAACCTTGAGCTGTGAGTCTGTGACCCACCCCTTGTGGGGCGGGCGTCTGCCAGCCCGTCTATAGTATAAGCTAGGCAGTTGCAGGCGCTCTAATCTCTCTGGGTAACTCAGGTGCCATAGTGCAGGCACCAGTCTGGTGGCCATCCTTTGGAAATTTTCAATCAATTAACAGTCTGTAGTATATCTCGGAGACCAGACGACGTGACAGTCCTCCAAACGGGGAAGCACCTCACTCTTGAAGAGCGATACAATCTTCTTATAAGACTTACTAGTTTAGTTGCATGATTTGCCTTCTCACAATGGCCCGAGAACTTCAGTTCGTTTTCAACATACAAACCCAGGCCTTACACTCGGTCTCTGTATTAATGAGGTTTCTTCGTCCAATTGTCGATACGTGTGAATTGCCTCCTTACTGTTAGTACGTCCCAGAACCCCCTCCCCCTACACCACCGTCTCTCACGCCCCCCTCCCCCTACACCACCGTCTCTCACGCCCCCTCCCCCTACACCACCTTCTCTCACGACCCCCTCCCCTACACACCACATCCTCTCGACCCTCCCCATACCACCTTCTCTCACGCCCCCTCCCACCACCTTTTCTCACGCCACCTCCCCTACACCACCTGTTCTCACGTCCCCCTCCCCTACACCACCTTCTATCCCCCTCCTACAAACCCTTCTCTCACGGCCCCTCCCCTACCACCTGTTCTCCGCCCCTCCCCCACACCTTCTATCACGCCCCCTCCTGCAACACCTTCTTTCACGCCCCTCCCCTACCACCATCTCTCTCCGCCTCCTACACTACCGTCTCTCCCCCCTTCCCCCTACACCTTCTCTCCCTCCCCTCCCCCTACCCACCTTTCTCACGCCCCCTCCCCTACCTTCTCTCCTCCTACACCACCTTTCACCCCCTCCCTACACACAATCTCTCGACCCCTCCCCCACACCACCTCTTCCGCCCCCCTCCTACACCCACCTTCTTCCGCCCCTCCCCTACCTTCTCTCCCCCCCCTCCCCCTACACCACCTTCTCTCCCTCCCCTACCTTCTCTCACCCCCCCTCCCCTACACCACCTTCTCTCACGACCCCCTCCCCTACACCTTCTCCCCCCCTCCCCCTACCTTCTCTCACACCCCCCCCTACACCACCTTCTCTCGACCTCCCCCTACCACCCACCCGTCTCTCCCTCCCCCCCACCTTCTCACCCCCTCCCCTACACCACCTTCTCTCCGACCCCTCCCCTACACCACCACCCTCCCACCCACCACCCCTCCCCTACCCACCACCTTCCTCCACCACCCCCTCCCCTACACCACCATCCCTCCCCTACACCACCACCTCCCCTACACACCACCCTCCCCTACACCACCTACCCTCCCCTACACCACCACCTTCCCTACCACCACCCTCCTACACCACCACCCTCCTCCCACCACCACCTCCCCTACACCACCATCCTCCCCGCCCTCAATCCTTACCACCCTCAATGCCTCCTCCCACCACTCTACCACCCTCCCCTACACCATCCTCTCCTACACCACCACCCTCCACCGCCCACCCCTCCCCTACACCACCATCCCTCCCCTACACCACCATCCCTCCCCTACACCACCATCCCCTCCCCTACACCACCATCCCCTCCCCTACACCCACCACCCCTCCCCTACACCACCACCTCCTCCACCACCACCCCCTCCCCTACACCACCATCCCTCCCTACCCATCCTCCCCTACACCACCACCCCTCCCACCACCACCCCCTCCCACCCATCCCTCCCCTACACCACCATCCCTCCCCACCCCCTCCCCTACACCACCATCCCTCCCCACCCCTCCCCTACACCACCACCCTCACCCATCCCCTCCCCTACCTGTCCCTCCCACACCCCTCCCCTACACACCACCACCTCCACCACTCCCTCCCCACACCACCTTCCCTCCCCTACACCCCATCCCTCCCCCTACACCACCACCCCCCTCCCCTACACCACCATCCCCTCCCTACCACCTCCTCCTACAATCACCTCTCCCCATACCCTTACACCCCTCCCCTACCAGCCCTCCCTACACAATCACCTCCTCCCATCCCCTTACACCTCCTCCTACACCACCCTCCCCTACAATCACCTCCTCCCATACCCTTACCCCTCCCCTACCATCCTCCTCCCCTACCCCATCACCTCCTCCCACAACCTCCTCCCCACCATCACCTCCTCCCATACCCACACCCCTCCCCTACCATCCTCCCCTCCCCCACACAATCACCTCCTCCCCATCCCTTACACCCCTCCCCTACCATCACCTCCTCCCCACCCACTCACCTCCTCCCATGCCCTTACACCTCCCCTACACCATCCTCCTCCCTACCTTCACCTCCTCCCCATGCCCTCCTACCTCCCCTACACCATCACCTCCTCCCTGCAATCACTCCCCTACACAATCACCTCCTCCCATGCCCTTCCACCTCCTCCCCTACCCACCACCTCCCCTACACCCATCCCTCCCCTACACCCACCATCCCCTCCCCTACACCACCATCCCTCCCTACACCACCTCCTCCCCTACACCACCACCCCTCCCCTACACCACCACCTCCACCATCCCTCCCCTACACCATCCCTCCCCTACACCACCATCCCCTCCCCCACCACCACCCTCCCCTACACCCACCACCCCTCCACCACCCATCCCCTCCCCTACCATCCCCTCCCCTACACCACCATCCCCTCCCCACACCATCCCTCCCCCACACCACCCCTCCCTACACCACCCCTCCCACCACCACCCATCCCTCCCCACCACCATCCCTCCCCTACCCCCTCCCCTCCACCACCCCCTCCCCACCACCCATCCCTCCCCTACACCACCATCCCTCCCCCACCACCATCCTCCCCTACACCACCACCCCTCCCCTACCATCCCCTCCCCTACACCACCATCCTCCCTACACAATCACCTCCTCCCATACCACCCCCCTCCCCTACACCACCAGCCCTCCCCTACACAATCCACCTCCTCCCATACCCTTACACCTCCTCCCCTACCACCAGCTCCTCCCTACAATCATCTCCTCCCATACCCCTTACACCCCTCCCCTACACCATCACCTCCTCCCCTACACCATCACCTCCTCCCTACAATCACCTCCTCCCCACACATCACCTCCTCCCATACCCTTACACCCCTCCCCATCACCTCCTCCCCTACACAATCACCTCCTCCCATACCCTTACACCCCTCCCCTACACCATTACCTCCTCCCATACACAATCCCCTCCTCCATACCCCACCCCTCCCCTCACCATCACCTCCTCCCATACACAATCACCTCCTCCTTGCCACCCCTCCCCTACCATCACCTCCTCCCTACACAATCACTTCACTCCCTACACAATCACCTCCTCCCATCCCCCACCTCCTCCCCTACACCACCAGCCTCCCCTACACAATCACCTCCTCCCCATACCCACTCACCCCTCCCTACACCATCCTCCTCCCACCATCACCTCCTCCCCTACACAATCACCTCCCTCCCTACAATCACCTCCTTCCCTACACAATCACCTCCTCCCTACCCTTCACCTCCCCTACACCTCCTCCCTACACCATCACCTCCTCCCCTACAATCACCTCCTCCCTACACAATCCCACTTCCCTCCCACAATCACCTCCTCCCATCCCTGACACCTTCCCTACACCATCACCTCCTCCCCTACACCATCACCTCCTCCCCTACACAATCACCTCCTCCCTACAATCACTTCCTCCCCTACACAATCACCTCCTCCCTATACCATCACCTCCTCCCCCACCATCACCTCCTCCCTCCACAATCACCTCCTCCCCTACAATCACCTCCTCCCCTACACAATCACTTCCTCCCCTACACCATCACCTCCTCCCCTACACCATCACCTCCTCCCCTACAATCACCTCCTCCCCTACCAATCACTTCCTCCCCTACACTCACCTCCTCCCCTACACCATCACCTCCTCCCCACCATCACCTCCTCCCTACACAATCACCCCTCCTCCCCTACACAATCACTTCCTCCCCTTCACAATCACCTCCTCCCCTACCATCCACTTCCTCCCCTTCCAATCACCTCCTCCCCCCACCTCCTCCCCTCACCCATCCCCCACCTCCTCCCCTACACATCACCTCCTCCCCACACAATCACCTCCTCCCCTACACAATCACTTCCTCCCTTCCCAATCACCTCCTCCCCTACACAATCACCTCCTCCTATACCATCACCTCCTCCCCACACAATCACCTCCTCCCTACACAATCACTTCCTCCCCTTCACAATCACCTCCTCCCATACACAATCACTTCCTCCCTACACCATCACCTCCTCCCCTACACAATCACCTCCTCCCTACACAATCACTTCCTCCCCTACAATCACCTCCTCCCCTACACCATCACCTCCTCCCTACTCAATCACCTCCTCCCCTACAATCACTTCCTCCCCTACACAATCACCTCCTCCCCCTACACCATCACCTCCTCCCCTACAATCACCTCCTCCCCTACAATCACTTCTCCCCTACACATCACCTCCTCCCCATACCCCTTACACCCTCCCCTACACCATCACCTCCTCCCCCATCACCTCCTCCCCTACACCATCACCTCCTCCCCTACACAATCACCTCCTCCCATCCCTTACACCTCCCCTACACCATCACCTCTCCCCTACACCATCCACCTCCTCCCCTACACAATCACCTCCTCCCTACAACCTCCCCTACAATCACCTCCTCCCATACCCCTTACACCTCCCCTACACATCACCTCCTCCCCTACACCATCACCTCCTCCCCTACACCATCACCTCCCCTCCCCTACAATCACCTCCTCCCTACACAATCCTCCTCCCCATCACCTCCTCCCCCACCATCACCTCCTCCCTACACAATCACCTCCTCCCCTACAATCACCTCCTCCCATACCCTTCACCCCTACACAATCACCTCCTCCCATACCCTTACACCTCCCTACACAATCACCTCCTCCCCTACACAATCACCTCCCCTACACATCCCACCTCCTCCCTACACCACTCCTCCCTCCCTACACAATCACTTCCTCCCCCTACACCATCACCTCCTCCCTACACCTCACCTCCTCCCTACACAATCACCTCCTCCCATACCCTTACACCCCTCCCCACACCATCACCTCATCCCCTACACCCACCTCCTTCCACCATCCTCCTCCCTACACAATCACCTCCTCCCATACCCTTACATCCTCCCCTACACCATCACCTCCTCCTACAGCAACACCCCTCCCCTCCCCACCAGCACCTCATCCCCTACCTCTCCCCCATCCCCTCCTCCCCTACCCCATCACCTCCTCCCCTACACAATCACCTCCTCCCCATACCCTTACACCCTCCCCTACACATCACCTCCTCCCCCATCACCTCCTCCCATACCCACCTCCCCCATCACCTCCTCCCTACAATCCTCCTCCCATACCCTCCCACACCCCTCCCCCATCACCTCATCCCTACACCCTTACCTCCCCTGCAACCTCCTCCCTACCCTACATCCCTCCCCACACCATCACCTCCTCCCACCCCCCCATCACCTCCTCCCCATAATCACCTCCTCCCATACCCTACACCTCCCCTACACCATCCTCCCCTACAATCACCTCCTCCCATACCCACACCCCTCCCCTACCCATCACCTCCTCCCCCACAATCACCTCCTCCCTTTCCCTCACACCTCCCCTACACCATCACCTCATCCCCCACCACACCTCCCCTACACAATCACCTCCTCCCCACCCCATCCCCTCTCCTGCACCCCCTCCACCCCTGTCCCCCAGGGGCACACAGGCAGCAGGCTGGAGTCCCCATATCAGTGGTAAGGCAGTTTATGGTAGGGCAGCAGCCACAAGTAACTACTTGCTGCCCCGCCCCTCATGTTACACTTCCCCTCATATGTTTCCCCCCCCTCCTCTCTCACCTTACTCCTGCTCTTCCTCACCCTTTCTTCCTCCTTGTTGTCGTAGTTGATAGTTGTTTTATGTCACTCCTTCATTATAGCTGTGCACTATAGTGCCTTCAACTCCCCAAGACACACACACATCATCCCATTAGTACTATAACATATGAGTCTCCCTCCACACTGTGTGTTATGTACCCATCTTCAATGAAACAAGAGTGAAAACCCCTCAACAGTCCCCCACAGTACCTGGCTCCAATCCACGTGTGTAATATCATCACACAGGACCTGGTCTTCACATTACCGGCCTCCAACGCTTTTTACCAAGATAAAGCAATCATATTTCATCCCTAACGACGTCATTTGATAGTGTCCGGCACAATTCAATTTTACGCAAATAATGAACACGTATCGCCAGCCATTTAAATATCACATATTTGCCAAGTACTCAATGTTTTGGCAATATTTCCATATTTACAGATCGCCTGAAATATACAATAGTTCATAAACTTCTACTTCATATATAAAAATGTCATCCTTTGTTTCGCTGACAAAAGTGCTGCATCCTTGTCTACATAAAACATCCCCAACGTCTGCACAGTCGCTCGCTTAATCGTTATTGACTTTTCAGAAACCGGCGAGGTACCTCTTAGCATCAGCTCAAAGTGCTCTGACAATATCCACTCAAAACTCTTTTTACTACGAAAGAGAACTGCATTAAATTTGGTATTCTTCCCCATCAGCCTTGAATAAATGTCAAATACCTTTAGTTTGCATAATGAGCATGTCCAAATTTATCTGAAGTGTGAAAAAAAAACCCACGCTTTATGCAAGTTAAGTTTGAATATAATAGCCCCTCTCCTCCAGAAATAAATTTAACCCCGCACCCATTCCATCATACTCCAACCATCTACCTCACCTAAGACACATTCACTCATCTCTATTTTTCATCATTAGTTTTGGTCTGAACACACCCTTCAATATCCTGTTGTTTACTCTAAAATGCCAATATCATGACAAACAGTGAACAAAGACGTCAGTCAGTTTTACAAATTAAAGCTTTGGTTAGCACTGTAGTACAGGGCAGCTGCTGGGCAGGGCCGAGCAGAGGTGATTACCAACATGATTCCCAGTAAATCACATTATCAGTAACTATAATGAACAACATAACAGAGTACGTACTGTCCCCAAATTCTCCTTCACATAAATCACTGCATTTCCAATCTTTTTCAACCTGTCAGTCTGAACAATTTTCTTTAACAAAAATGTCAATCACGACAATTGAGCAGCACGACACGCTATGTAACACCAGGCAGTGTCGAAGTACACACGCACACACACACACAAACATTACTGATTTTTTTTTCGTTAATATCCCCACTGCATTTTTCTCCTACCTATTGACATGTGGTGGTGACAGAGTGTCATCAATAATCTATCTACTTTCCTTCTCTCATCTGCCTTTATTGCCATATATGTTTGCATTTACTAATAAACAAGTGTTAACTCAGTTCAATTCTTCATCAGTAACTAAGTACTTCACCAACAGTACCAGTACAACGATACATTAGTCATGTATAAAATTTCACGTAATTGCCTATTAATATAAAACAACCAAAGTAAAAATCATACAGTAAAACCACTGTCATATATCCTTATGTGATATAAAAATAACTTTCTTATCTGCATTTTGCCCTCCAAGAAACACCTTCGACTCCACGTAATGTATCTACATACCTGCTGATTTTTGTGGTATATACTGTATAAAAGTAAAATATTTGTCATCAAAAGCCATCACATGTGTCCAACAAATAACTCCTTTAAACAAACCATCCATATTTATAGTGTGAGTAGGTAAAATACTGGGCCAAACGGTAACACATTGACCCGACCACAGAGTGTCAGCAATTTAGTACAGCAGCAGAGGTGAAGCCGCCAGCTCTTGCAAAACCCAGGCCATTATTTCTGATATCACTATTTTGGTAAAAAACAACGTCCATGGCGAGAATAAACAACTTCGATAAAACTAATCGGTGTCGCAAAATATACATACCTCCTAATCTTAATAAACAATGTTTGAAATGAAAGCCACCCATCTCAACTAACATAGTAAGCGACTCACTTTAGAAATAGATAAACCTGGTAACAAATAATTTTTACAATCAGAACTGTTTCCAGCATATAACAAAACACAGAGTAATAATATACTACATTTAGTTCTGTCAAGAAAACCTCATTATATGTCGGTAGAACATGCTTTAACACGATCAGAAATAAATTCCGATTAAAATTTCACAGGCAACGTGAGGTCACATTTCAGAAGAGCAAAACTTTGATGGTTTGAAGGCAGCTGAGAAAGGTATCACGCTTGGGGGTGAACACATGACCTCACATGGTGACCTCTTACAATGTACCCACAGAGGCAACCTCACCTTACCGGACAGTAACAATCTGGGTTGCAGATTCCAAACAATTTAAATAATCAGTTACTTAACCACAAAACCAAGAACATACCATACAAACTCAGATAAAAAACAATGACCCTAAATGAATAATAATTATTTGATATTATTGGACAAAGAAAGGCTATAGGTAAGAGAATAAATCGTGGTAAAGTCTGCACTCGAGAATTATTATAAGGTATTGGCCGGTGGGGTTAAGACCGAATAAGAAAGCAAAGAGAATAATAAACTGAGATAGCAAGAGAAGGAAAACCACAAAAGGTTCCCCTCCCAAATATCAAACTAAAACAGAATTAGCCAATACAGCATGACATACCAGCGAGCTAACAATAACGACAGAAATGAACAATAACTCTGAATAAATATTTTTCAGCAATTTTCACCACCAAAATTTAAACATAATACCCATTCCACTTACTCTATACAGAATAGTAGAAAATAAATCGAGAATAGTAGTGACTAGTAGAATGTTGGTAACAAATAAACAAATAAAACTAAGTCACCAAGTCCAAATAAGATATTTGCCAAGTATTAAAAGGAATGTAAGGAAAAACCTTAGTATGCCCTTAGCAAAGTTGTTTCAACATGTCGCCAAAAGCAGGTGTGGTACCAGAATCTGGAGGATGGCAGATATCCAATACCGATTTTTGAAAGGAAGGTAAGGTCTTATCCTCTAACTTCTACCATTCAATCAGTCTGTTGTGTTGCCAAGGCATATTGCACGACTTAATCATTTCCATCTCAAAGTACACCTGAAGCACAGAATTTGCTCAGCCAATTTACAACAGCTTCTGGCAAACGTCATGTCTGCTAATCTGTAACATTCTTTTCATCTGTTTTCCGTCAGTGAGCAGCTTTTTATTGCTGTGTATATATCGCTTTATAGCCTTCAAGTCCCCCACAGCTTCATAAAAAAGTAAGCTCACTGCTTAAGAGACTACATGAGCCAAGGCGTTTTGGGGCAGCTTAGTAGTAACATGCTGCTTTTCATCCCATTGAAGTAACACACTGAATTTGAAGTTTCCCCAGGCTCAGTACTTAGACCATTATTATTTTATTATATACACCAGCAACATAGGCTGTCATGAGCAGCAACATTAATGGGGTGAGGGCCAGCAAATGGGCGTGTAATTAAATCTCCGGATGACTCCTGCGAAACTACAGGAAGATCTGGCCTAAATTTTTCCAGCGAATAGCGATAAAAAAATGGCAGGTAAATTCAATGTGAACCAAATGTAAGTACACAGTATAAAAATGCTGGCTGAAAGCCAGATGAATGAACAACATTATTTGTTACATCCGACTGCGAAAAATTTAGGAAATGTAATGTGAAATGCCGTAGTAAGCAATATTATACTCCAACAAAACTAATAAATGCAGAGTTTCCTACAAAAAGTGATGTGGTACAAAATTACTTAAAAGTCATCTTAAGCTTATATCTTGAGCTTGTGAGCCAGCAATTAAGAGCAGTTCAATTCTGGTCACCGTATTACAGATTGAATATAAAATCCTGAAAAAAATTCGAGAGAAATGACAAAATTAATCCCAAGCATTAAGAACCTTGAGTACAAGGCAGGTTACTTCATTTGCACTCACGTAAGTGAGAACGTGTAATCCCAAGGTATATAAATAAATCAGAGCTGAACAAAGAACATTACAAAAATGTTAGCTTATCCAATCAGGGAAAACTTTCAGTATATGGTTTTAGGTGAACTCATTGGGTTAGGAGCAAGAAATAGGTAGCTTACTAGTTTGAAATAAGTAGTGAACGAGTGAAACAAGAATTTTCCAAATATCATCATTAACTCCGAATACACTGGAATGACTTCAAACATAGGTTAGATGGACATATGAACAATAGAGATTTGGTGTTAAATGGGAACTTCCAATATAGGCCAATAGGCCCCACTGCAATTTCCTCCCATTCTTATGCTTCTTATATTTCTTATAGTATTTCATCTCTGCTTACGAGCAGCTACCTTTATTTTGTATAACTTTACACTTTGTGTACCCCTGGTGAAATTCAACTGGTACAAGGTGAACATGACATCAGAATAACAAAAGTAACTACTGTACACACCCACGAATACGCCATACAACAGGCAGAAATGAAATTACCATATGTATATTACGCTGCACTCTTCTTTATCAAATATTAACTGAAAAAAAAGATAGATATTTCCAACAGACAAATAAACAAAACTTATTTCATCGATTGCTGTACAAAGAGCAGGAATTCACGGTGTACCAGTGGAGAGATGCGTGACTAACACATGCTCCACCAGAACCAACAGTATCATGATCACCAAACTCCGCCATCACTGGCATATCACTCACCAAGCTGAGACCCCAAGCCCAAGTACACACACACACACACACACACACACACACATACGCTTAGCAAAACACACATACTGCTCAGCCCTAAGGCACAGCCCACAACAAGTCCCAATAAACAGTTACACAGATACTTGTGGGGCCAAATTCTTCCAGGGTTTTGTAGAGATAAAACGTAAAATATATAATGTACAGTACCAACACGTTCATGTTTGGAGAAAGTTTATATCGATAAATATTGGGTTGGTGGGGTCCTCGAACGTTCTTGAGGGCTGAGAGACACGTGACCACTATACCTGACAGCCACCACCATCAAGCCAACACCCAGAGTCAGGTGACTGTAGCTGCTTGACAGTGTCTCTCATCTTGTGTCACACAGTATAGCCCAATATTTCTGTGTGTGTGTGTGTGTGTGTGTGTGTGTGTGTGTGTGTGTGTGTGTGTCTGCGTGTGCTCATATATATGCAAAATATGAACATGTGTATGTAAGTATTGTTCACCAGAGTGTAAGTACAGGGCTATCAGTACGTGCAGACCATTCCACGGTCTATACTGTCACTTTTAACGTCCAGATTAGGGTAGAAAATAGCAATGCGTATTTC